>NW_022589744.1:1462012-1570514 GCF_004348235.1 Phoca vitulina
AAAGTGAGACAGGAATCCATCAAAATCCTTGAGGAGAACACAGGCAGCAACCTCTTCGACCTCAGCTGCAGCAACTTCTTAGAAACGTTGCCAAAGTCAAGGGAAGCAAGGGCAAAAATGAACTCTTAGGACTTCATCAAGATAAAAAGCTTTTACACAGCAAAAGAAACAGTCAACAAAACCAAAAGACAACCGACAGAACGGGAGAAGATATTTGCAAATGACATATCAGATAAAGGGCTAGTATCCAAAATGTATAAAGAACTTATGAAACTCAACACCCAAAGAACAAATAATCCAATCAAGAAGTGGGCAGAAGACATGAACAGGCATTTCTGCAAAGACGACATCCAGATGGCCAACAGACACATGAAAAAGTGCTCAGCATGACTTGGCATCAGGGAAATGTAAGTCAAAACCACAATGAGATAGCACCTCACACCAGTCAGAATGGCTAAAATTAACAAGTCAGGGAATGACAGATGTTGGCGGGGATGTGGAGAAAAGGGAACCCTCCTACACTGTTGGTTGGAATGCAAGCTGGTACAGCCACTCTGGAAATCAGTATGGAGGATCCTCAAAAAGTTGAAAATAGAGCTACCCTACAACCCAGCAATTGCACTACTGGGTATTTATCCCAAAGATGTAAATGTTGTGATCCAAAGGGGCACATGCACCCCAATGTTTATAGCAGCAATGTCCACAATAGCCAAACTATGGAAAGAGCCTAGATGTCCATCAACAGATGAATGGATAAAGAAGATATGGTGTATATATACAATGGAATATTATGCAGCTCTCAAAAAAAAAATGAAATCTTGCCATTTGCAACAATGTGGTTGGAACTAGAGGATATTATGCTAAGCGAAATAAGTCAGAGAAAGACAAGTATGATATGATCTCAATGATACAAGGAATTTGAGAAACAAGACAGAGGATCATAGGGGAAGGGAGGGTAAATGAAACAAGATGAAACCGGAGAGGGAAACAAACCATAAGAGCCTCTTAAGCTCAGGACACAAACTGAGGGTTGCTGGAATGGAGGGGGGTCGGAGGGATGGGTGGCTGGGTGATGGACATTGGGGAGTGTAGGTACTATGGTGAGTGCTGGGAACTTTGTAAGACTGATGAATCACAGACCTGTACCCCTGAAACAAACAATACATTATATGTTAATGAAAAAATTTTTTAAAAAGGGGCTCCTGGGTGGCTCAGTCAGTTGAGCATCTGCCTTCGGCTCGGGTCATGATCCCGGGGTCCTGGGATCGAGCCCCGCATCGGTCTCTCCTCGGTGGGAGGCCTGCTTCTCCCTCTCCCACTCCCCTGCTGTGTTCCCTCTCTCGCTCGCTCTCTGTCAAGTAAATAAATAAAATGTTTTTTAAAACAATTAAAAAAAGAAACTCACTTTATTTTTAACCTGTATCTTTGTAATTAAAAGTATGGGAAAAGGTACTATATAAACACTGAGAAGGCTGGAGTGACTATGTATTAGATAAAGGAGACTTCAGAACAAGGAAAATATTACAAGGGATAAGAAAGTACATTTTATAATGAAAAAAGGATCAATTCATTGGGAAGACCCAGCAATCCTGAATGTGTGTTCATCCAATGCTAGAGCAAAACAAAAACTGACAGCTGAAAGGAGCAATAGACAAATCCATAATGGTAGTTGGAAATTGCAACAGTCTCTTTAAATAACTGAAAGAACAAGCAAGCAAAAAAATCAGCGGACATGACTGTCAATGGACTGTACCTAATTGACATTTATAGAATACCATGCCCATATTCCTTTCAAGTGCGCAAGTAACATTTATCAAAATGGGCTATATGCTGGGCTATAAAACGTTTCAACAAATTTAAAAGGATTTAAATTATAAGGAGTACTTTGACTAAAATGGAATTAAATAAAAAGAAAGAAATCTGGAAAATTGCTGAATATTTGAAAGTTAAATAACATACTTCTAAATAAACGTAGGTCAAAGATGAATTCATAAGGGAAAAAAAGGAATTCACAAGGGAAATTAGGAAATATTTTGAACTAAATGAAAATGAAAACACAGTATATCAAAATTTGTGGGATGCAGCTAAAGCAGTGTTTTAGAGGGAAAGCTTAAAGCTTCAAAAGAAAGCTCTAGGGCACCTGGGTGGCTCAGTTGGTTAAGCATCTGCCTTCGGCTCAGGTCATGATCCCAGGGTCTTGGGATCGAGCCCCACATCAGGCTCCCTGCTCAGTGGGGAGTCTGGTTCTCCTACCCACCATGCCCCTCCACCCCCCACTCATGTGTGCTTTCCCTCTCTTTCTGTGTCAAATAAATAAATAAAATCTTAAAAAAAAAAAAGGACTAAAATCAATTACCCAAAGTCTGCCTTTAGAAACTAGAAAAAGATCACACTAAGTAGAAGCAGAGAAATAAAAAGCTGGGATGAAATAGCAAATCTGAGTAACCCTGTATTTATTTTTTTAAATTGGATTTATAGTTAAAAGCCTTTCCGCAAAGAAAAGTCTAGACTCACATGGCTTTATTGGTGAATTCTATTGAACATTTAAGGAAGAAATAGTAACAAAATTTTCACAAATTTCAGAAAATTTACGAGGACAACATTATCTTGATATCAAACCAGGCAAAGACATGAGGAAAAAAGAAAGTATAGCTCAGTATCCCTCATGAATATATACTCAGAATCATTAAAAATTATTAGCAAATTGAATCTACACACACACACACACACACACACACACGATAATACATCATGACTAATTGGTTTAATCCCAATTGCAAGGTTGATTTAACATTAAAGTCAGTGTAATTCACCATATTAATAAAGCAGAAAAGCCAAATGACCTTGTAACAGATGCATGAAAAGCATTTAAACAAAGTTTACTAATTTGTGATAAAAGCTCTCAGTTAACTAGGAATAGAAGGAAACTTCCTCAGTCTGATAAAGGGAACTTCCTCAATCTGATAAAATGCATCTGTGAAGAACCTATGGGTGAACCTCATGCTTAATGGTAAAGATTGGATGCTTTCAATTTAATGTCCAGAACAAGTCAAAGATATTTCACAACTTCTGTTTAACCTGTTCTGAAGATCCTAGCTGATGTATTAAGGCAAATAAAAGGGATAAGCTCACAGAAAGGAAAAGTAAAATTATGTTTATTTTTTAGATGTCTTATAAATGACATGATTGCACATGTAGAAAGTTCTACTTCTAAGCTGCATCCCGCAAATTTTGATAAAAAAAGCTACTAGAGTTTAAGTTTAGCTAGGATACAAGATCAGTTTATGAAAACCTGTTGTATTTCTGTATACTAACAATACACAGTTGGCAGTTGAAATTGGAAAAGCAATACCATTTGTAGTAGCATCAAGTAATATAAAAACATTCCCCAAGAACAGAAGAGTGAGAATATTTGTTAGAATTCCTTGTGTTTTTTCCCACTTTATTTTTTATTTTTTTAATGTTTTAAATTTAAATTCAATTAATTAACATATAATGTATTATTTGTTTCAGGGGTACAGGTCTGTGATTCATTGGTCCTACATAATACCCAGTGCTCATTACAACACATACCCTCCCCAATGTCCATCATCCAGTTACCCCATCCCTCTACCCACCCCCCCACCCCCAGCAACCCTCAGTTTGTAAAAATATGGAACACTTCATGAATTTGCTTGTCATCCTTGTGCAGGGGCCATGCTAATCTTCTCTGTATTGTTCCAATTTTAGTATATGTCCAATTTTATTATATGTGCTGCCGAAGTGAGCACTAGAACTCTTTGTAATAGAAGTTACCTTGTATTCTCATTTCATTGATGAGGGCTTTGGAGTACAAAGGATTATAGAACATTCATTTGTTTAAGTAATCTTGATACCCAACCTGTGGCTCAAACTCACAACCCCAAGATCAAGAGTTGCATGCTCTGCTCACTGAGCCAGCCAGGGCCCCTGGTTTAGCATTTCTAAATTAAACTCTACACCCAATGTGGGGGTTGAGCTCATGACCCCGAGATCAAGAGTCATATGCTTTACCAACTGAGCCAGGCAGGCACCCTGCATTTTTAATTTAGGTGAATGGTTCAAAGTCTTTACCTTTTAGTTATATCTGAAATATTGCAACTTGCTGAATAATCTGACCTCTGTGTGAGGCAAACCATTTTATTGTAATACAGGCTTGACAGTTTAAAGGGTGATTAAAACTGGAATGCAATTGGTCATTGTGGAAAAGAGTATGGAGGTTCCTCAAAAAATTAAAACTAGAACTACCCTGTGATCCAGGAATTGCACTACTGGGTATTTACCTGAAAAATAAAAAAACATGAATTCAAAGGGATACATGCACCCCTGTGTTTATTGCAGCATTATTTACAATAGCCAGTCTATGGAAGTATCCCAAGTATCCATCAGTAGATGAATGGATAAAGAAGATATGGTGTATAGATATAATGGAATTCAGTCATAAAAAAGAATGAAATCTTGCCATTTGCAACAACATGGATGGAGCTAGAGAGTATAATGCTAAGCGAAATAAGTCAGTCAGAGAAAGACAAATACCACATGCTTTCACTCATGTGGAATTTAAGAAACAGAACAAATGAGCAAAGGAAAAAAAGAGGGAGAGAGAGATAAACCAAAAAACAGACTCTTAACTATGGAGAACAAACTGATGGTTACCAGAGGGGAGGTGGGTTAACAGGTGGGGGAAATAGAGAATAGAGATTAAAGAGTACACATATCATGATTTTAAAAAAAGGAGGGGCGCCTGGGTGGCTCAGGCATTAAGTGTCTGCCTTCGGCTCAGGTCATGATCCCAGGGTCCTGGGATCGAGCCCCACATCTGGCTCCCTGCTCCGCGGGAAGCCAGCTTCTCCCTCTCCCACTTCCCCTGCTTGTGTTCCCTCTCTAACTGTGTCTCTCTCTGCCAAATAAATAAATAAATAAATCTTAAAAAAAAAATTTTAAAAAAGGATGTACACCTTTGTCCTAGCGATGAGTCCTTTTTACAGTGCTACTGGGATAGACATTAAGTTGTGCAAAACTGATAGCAATGTGAAAAAAAAAAAAACAACACAAAACTGGTTGGTTTAGTTGGCTAAAGTTTCATGTTAAAGATGTACCTTAAATATCCTCCTGAACTCCCAGAGAGGGGGAAAGCAATAACTAATCTTCATCGAGTACCACCTATATTTCAGGCATTGTTTTCCTCCCTCCCCAATATATAGTATTATTTTATTTAATCCTTGCAGTATCCCTAAGGTGGGTCTTCTTTTTTATCACAGTTGAGAAGACCAGAACTCATATGTCATAGAGTGATTTGTCTTGTTTCATACAGTGACTCAGTGATTCAGTCCCACACCTATCTGATTTTAAACTGTTGGTATCAGCTGTTCTCAATAATTTTTCTATTGCTCACGCTCCTGGGCCATCCCATTCTTTCCCATTCAGGAAATGCAAGTAAGTGAGATTAATTTTTCCAGTGCTAACTTTGAATTCCTTATTTTAACAGTAAATCACAGTAAATCACTCAGAAAAAAAAGTCAGGGATGTAATTTGTGATACTCCTCACAGCTGATATGTCAAGACATTAGTTTGTTGGTTTTTTTTTTAAAGTTTTTATTTATTTATTTGACAGAGAGAGACCAGCGAGAGAGGGAACACAAGCAGGGGGAGTGGGAGAGGGAGAAGCAGGCTTCCCGCTGAGCAGGGAGCCCGATGCGGGGCTCGATCCCAGGACCCTGGGATCGTGACCTGAGCAGAAGGCAGACGCTTAACGACTGAGCCACCCAGGTGCCCTGTTTTTTGTTTTAAGTAAGCTCCACACCCAGTGTGGAGCCCAGTGCGGGACTTAAACTCATGACCCTGAGATTGAGACCTGAGCTGAGATCAAGAGTTGGACGCTTAACCACATGAGCCACCCAGGTACCCCAAGACACCAGTTTTATATTTTTTAATTGCTGTGCTTAACTCTGAGCTATGAGCCATCATGTGCCTTAGGAAATAATGTGCTTTAGGGGTATAAGTAACAGTGACCTAGCTAAGAGTATTTACATGGATTATACCAAATGTACCTACCATCTTGATGATAGGTTAGTAGTGTAATTTTTGGAATTGGAGGGTGAGTAAATGAGATTGCCACGCCTTAGTGGAAAATCTCTGAATTATCTTTTCCCAGACTAGATAGGTAGAAACTGGGAATGGCTAAGATGTATATGTAGGAGGTAGAGTCATGGATTATATAAACTTAAAAAATTACTGTGTTAAATTCTAGCTTTTGAAGGGGCAGAGAGGTGCATTAGGGTTATCTGCCTGGCTTTTGTTTTGTTTTGTTTTTGGTCTGCCTGGCTTTTTACAGATGAGTAAATTGAGGCTCAGAGAAAGCAGTTGACTTGCTAAAGGTTGTGCCACAATCAATATACCAATATATTGGGCTCTGCAATGGAAATTTTGTTATAGTTTCCTCCAGGAGATGGTAGTAGGTTTGTTTCTTACAGATTAATTAATGATCTCTTCAAAACAGTAAAAGCCAGGAACTTAAACTTACTGATCATCAAACTTTCTTCAGGGTTATATACTTCTTGGATATTTGAAATCTGGATTATAGTGATCTTTATATTTTTGTTCTTATGACCATTTCTTCTGTGTTGTCTTTACTATGAATGTGCCCCCAGGATTTTCTACAGAACTTCTCCTTTCTGTCTAAATATTGAATTTGTAGTTTTTATTTCTTAATTTTTTAAAGATTTTATTTATTTGAGAGAGAGAGAGAGAGCACGAGCCGGGCAGAGGGAGAGGGACAAGCAGACTCCCCACTGAGCAGGGAGCCTGATGTGGGACTCAGTCCCGGGACCCTGGGATCATGACCAGGGCCGAAGGCAGACACTTAACCGACTGAGCCACCCAGGCGCCCCTGAACTTGTAGTTTTTTTTTTTTTTTAAAGATTTATTTATTTCTTTGACAGAGACACAGCGAGAGAGGGAACACAAGCAGGGGGAGTGGGAGAGGGAGAAGCAGGCCTCCCGCGGAGCAGGGAGCCCGATGCGGGGCTCGATCCCAGGACCTTGGGGTCATAACCTGAGCCGAAGGCAGACGCTTAACGACTGAGCCACCCAGGCGCCCCTGAACTTGTAGTTTTTAATGTATAAAGGATTTTCCAAGCATAAGGAGAAAGGCTGAAGCTAAATTGCAAGCTTTATAATGAAATACATAGTAGTCCATATGATTGTTGCTTCTACATATGTTGAAGTCATATTCCTTTCCCTTATATTTAGTTTTTTAATGATTAATTTTTAGTTATATAAGGAATGCATGCATACTTTTGTAATAATGAGAACTGTAATTGCTCTGAGAAGTTTGAGATGTATCTAGATTTTTTTAAATACTGTATTTATCCACTTGCATACATATTTATGCATAGAAAACATTACTGATTTTTGTGTGTAATTTTTACAGAAATTGAATCATACTGTTATTGTTCTGCAACTTGTTTATTTTTCATGCAACAGGTGATTTTGAGATCTACCATTTAGGTGTGGCTACATGTTCTTTAAACAGTCATCCTATAAACACATATGTTAGGACAGTGCTTTGTCCCTTATTTAAAGAAATATGAGGGGGCGTCTGGCTGGTTCAGCCAGTGGAGCATGGGACTCTTGATCTCAGGGTCATGAGTTCAAGCCCCACACTGGGCATGGAGCCTACAAAAAAAAAAAAAAAAATAGGGGCACCTGGGTGGCTCAGTGGGTTCGGTGTCTGACTCTTGGTTTCTGCTCAGGTCAGGTCATGATCTCACAGTCATTAGATTGAGTGGGGAGTCTGCTTGCAAAGAGTCTCTCTCCCTCTGCCCCTGCCCCTGCTTGCCCGTGCCCTCTCTCTCTGGAATAAATAAATAAATCTTTTTAAAAAATTTAAAAATATATGAAATGAGATAAAGGATTTGAAAATTAGAGGGAGAAAACCTAATCCTTTCCATAGATGATCAGGAAGCTCTGGAGGGCAGGATTATGTTTGATGCTCTTCTCTGTCCACCATAGTCGCGGTACCTCCCATGGTTGTAAGTACTTCCTATATCTAGCAGAATTGCACTGGATCTTTTTTTTTTTTTTTTTTAACATCCTTATAGAGATACGATTCACACAACATACACTTCATCAGTTAAAGTGTACAATTCAGGGCGCCTGGGTGGCTCAGTCGGTAAACGTCTGCCTTCGGCTCAGGTTGTGATCTCAGGATCCTGGGATCAAGTCCTCCCGAATCGGGCTCCCTGCTCAGCGGGGAGCCTGCTTCTCCCTCTGCTCATGTGCTCTCTTTCTCTCTCTCTCAAATAAATAAATAAAATATTAAAAAAATAAAAAATAAAAATAAAGCGTACAATTCAGTGGGTCAGTATATTTACAAAATTGTGCAACCATTACCACAATCAGTTTTAAAACATTTTATCACCTCGAAGAGAAACCTTTATGCCTTAGATGTCACCCTCAAAACCCCCATCCCTCTCAACTCTAGTCAACCACCAGTCCATTTTTTGTCTCTATTTGCATATTCTGAGCATTTCACGTAAATGGAATCATACAGTATGTGGCCCTTTGTGAGTGGCTTCTTTCATTTAGCATCATTTTCCGTTTCCAAGGTTCATTCATGTTATAGCATGTATCAGTAATTTGTCTTTTTATTGCCAAATAATACTTCACTGTATGGATATGCCATGTATTTTTTTTTTTACCCATTCTTCAGTTTGATGGACATTTGGGTTTTTTCCCATTTTTTGGCTATTATGAATAATGATGCTGTGAATATTCATGTATGTATTTCTGGGTGCACATATGTTTTCATTTCTCTTGGCTGTATTCCTAGGGGTGGAATTGCAGGATCTTATGGTTAAGAGATACTCTGTTAAAGGCTGGAGCTAATGTAAAACTTTAAGGATCTTTTTTTTCAGTTATTAATTTAACCAATTTAAGAGCTGCCAGACTTTTCCATTGTGGCTGCACCATTTTATATCCCCACCAGCAGTGCATGAGAGAGATCCTTGCTGACACGTTATTATCTGTTTTTTTTTTCTTTTTGTTATATGCATCAGATCTGGAGTGAATTGTGCAGACTTTTATAAGGAGGTTTCCAGGAGAGAAGACTGTTAAAGGATTTTTTGTTTTTCTTCTTACTGTTGAGCTTGCTTGTTGTCTGGAAATGGATATTATTAAATTACATGATAAGGATTTGGCATGACTAAATATTACTAAAAATCATTAATATTAATTAAGGATTTTCTTGACAGTGTATCGTAATATTTTTGTTTCCTTACTAAAACATAATTATTATTATTATTATTTTTTTTTTTTTTTTAAAGATTTTATTTATTTATTTGAGAGAGAGAGAATGAGAGAGAGCGAGTACATGAGAGGGGGGAGGGTCAGAGGGAGAAGCAGACTCCCTGCCGAGCAGGGAGCCCGATGCGGGACTCGATCCAGGGACTCCAGGATCATGACCTGAGCCGAAGGCAGTCGCTTAACCAACTGAGCCACCCAGGCGCCCCATAATTATTATTTAAAATAACTTTTTTGGGGGGGGGTTAAAGGCTCCCTTTGTTGTTTTGACCTGGTATATTCACTATAAATTTCAGTTAATCTGATTTTTTGTTCATTTGGGAGGAGGTTGGTTTTTTTTTTATTAAGTTTTTAATTCCACAATATAGTTAACATAGTGTTATATTAATTTCAGGTGTACAATTAGTGATTCAACAGTTCTGTATATTACTCAGTGTTCATCATAAGTGTACGCTTAATGAAGGCTTTTTTTAACGAGTTGTAATTGACATACAACATTATATTAGTTTCGGCTATACAATAAAATCACCCCACTTTGGTCATAATTAAATGGAAGTAAAAAATGAACGTCATTGTACTTATGCTACCCAAGTATGTTTGCTACAGTTATTATTAGAGTTAAGCCAGTTGATTCACTTGAACATTTTTTTCTGGTTTTCTAGATTAGATAGCTTCACTTGGAATTGAGATTGATTATTATAGTAAAGGAGCTACCTCAGTTTCCTCGGCTTATAGTTATAAAAGTTATATTGGAATAGATTGAAATGGTGCCGCCAGTTTTTAAATACATAAAATTGATTTTGTTCTTTAAAAAATTTTTCTTGAGAGTGTTGCTGAAGATAATAAGTTAAAACGGTACAGTGCTCCCTGCTAAATTGGGAACATTCTGGAAGTAATGGGATTCTGCCAGTTGCTGAGTATGTTTATTCTAATTATGCATTCTCAACCTGGGGAAATAACCATATCAGTGTTCATGACCCACTGTTAGGTGGACCTGAACTAAGATTCCACTTATCAGCTGACATCTATAAGCCCCTCTTCTGACTGGTGGACCACAGTGATGTTTTGGGTCTTCTGGAATTAGTGTCTGTTCAGAGCCAGAGCCAGTGTCTCGTAATGCTCAAAGAGTCTTTCGATTATTTCATTTTCCCCCATGCAGAATCACCTTGGTAAATGGCAGTGGTAGTCCTTTTGGGGAAAGCTTTCAGGGAGAAAGATTAAGGTGTAAAATTGTGGTGGTATAGTGGGATCCTTCCTCAAGGAGACCCCTTCATTCACTGGTTCTGGGTCTATAAAGTGACTCAAATATTGGGATTGATTTAGGGGCCCTGGCTCTGTGTTTTTAATGGATTGAAGTTATGCTTTTGTTCACTTGACTTAGACTCTCCTGCTTACACCGATCAGGTAAGAATTTAGCAGACTTCCCATCTATTTAACTGCTAGGAACACTGATCAACTAGTCAGTGCCCGAGGTCTCTGGGAGTCTGACTGTTCAGATTGCTGCCTTGACTCTGCTATGGTATGAAAAGGTGGTGCTACTAATGACTAAAAAAAGTATGGAGACCCTTAGTTTTTATTTTTTCCTTCCAAGTTTTTATTTAAATTCAGATTAGTTAATATATAGTGTAGTATTGGTTGCAGGAGTAGAATTTAGCGATTTGTCACTTACATATAACACCCAGTGCTCATTGCAACAAGTGTACTCCTTAATGCCCATCACCCATTTAGCCCATCCCCCTTCCCCCGCCCCCACCATCTTCCAATAACCCTCAGCTTGTTCCCTGTGGGTGAGAGTCTCTTATGGGGCCCCTGGGTGGCTTAGTCGGTTAAGTGTCTGACTTCAGCTCGGGTCATGATCCTGGGGTCCTGGGATCAAGCCCTATGTCTGGCTCCCTGCTCAGTGGGGAACCTGCTTCTCCAACTCCCTCCTACTCTCCCTGCTTGTGCTCTCTCTGTCAAATAAATAAATAAAATCTTTTTTTAAAAAGTCTCTTATGGTTTGCCTCCCTCTCTGTTAATTTTATTTTTCTTTCCCTTCCCCTGTGTTCATCTGTTTTGTTTCTTAAATTCCACATGAGTGAAATCATATGGTATTTGTCTTTCTCTGACTTATTTCACTTAGCATAATACATAATACACTCTAGTTCCATCCACATAGTTGCAAATGGCAAGATTTCATTCTTTTTGATGGCTGAGTAGTATTTGTGTGTGTGTGTGTGTGTACACACACACATCTTCTTTATCCATTCATCAGTTGATGGACACTTGGGTTCTTTACATAGTTTGGCTATTATTGATAATGCTACTAAAAACATTGGGGTGCATGTACCCCTTCGAATCTGTATTTTTGTATCCTTTGGGTAAATACCTAGTAGTGCAACTGCCACGTGGTAGGGTAGTTCCATTTCTGACTTTTTGAGGAATTTCCAGAGTGGCTCACCAGTTTGCATTCCCACCAACCGTGCAAGAGGGTTCCCCTTTGGAGACCCTTAGTTTTAATTTCCATTAGGTATAGTCTTTAATGGATTATCTTTACTACCTCAGGTAGTTTGACCCTTTCGTCAGCTGTGTTCCTCTATACTTAATCAAGTTTAACTTTTGTCTGCTGTTCTCAATTCCTAATTCCTTTTAACATGCCAGTTTAGTCCAAGGAGGAAATGAGAACTTTAGAAACTCAACAAATGTTGACATTTTAAATTTTTACTGGAGTGAAAAGATTAACCTTTGGTCCCTACTTCTACAAGTTTTTCTTAGTTTACATGGGCTTTATTCATGTGCTAAAAGCTGGTTGTCAATATTTGTATCTTAATCTCAATTTTCATGGTTTTATAATTTAAAAACAAATTTTTTTTTAGGTTTGTAACTAAAGTATTTTTTTTTTTTTTTTTAAAGATTTTATTTATTTATTTGACCACACACTGAGAGAGGGAACACAGGCAGGGGAAGTGGGAGAGGGAGAAGCAGGCTTCCCGCCGAGCAGGGAGCCCGATGCGGGGCTCGATCCCAGCACCCTGGGATCATGACCCGAGCCGAAGGCAGACGCTTAACGACTGAGCCACCCAGGTGCCCCGTAACTAAAGTATTTTTTAAGCCCCCCCAAAAGTACATTTTAAGTATGTTAGAAATGAGTTTTATTTTGTTTTTGGAAACCATACTTTTTTTAAAACAAGAAAATTGTCTATTTTTTAAAACTTCCATTTGGTTTTTTACTTTGAAAAAAGGATTAGTAGCAGGGCACAGGGGTAAATAGTTTAAATGTTGGCATAGAAAATGGGGCTTTTGCTAAGGAGTCTTATTATCATACATTATTTAAAAAAATTATTTCTAGGGGCGCCTGGGTGGCTCAGTTGTTAAGCGTCTGCCTTCGGCTCAGGTCATGATCCCAGGTCCTGGGATCGAGCCCCGCATCGGGCTCCCTGCTCAGTGGAGAGCCTGCTTCTCCCTCTCCCACTCCCCCCTGCTTGTGTTCCCTCTCTCGCTGTGTCTCTCTGTGTCAAATAAATAAATTAAAAAAAAAAATTATTTCTAGCTTCTCTTTGAGCCTGAGATGACTCTTTGGACAGTTTTCCCTCCCCAGTGACTTGGATGTTAGTAAGTGTTCTTCTCAGCTATTGTATATCAAATATCAAGTGACAGACTGTTTTACTTAGAAAATAAGTGAAAAATATGATGTAGTTATTAAACTTACCTAATGTGGATGAAAACATACTTAACATACAAGAGTATATGTTTACCTTTAGAATTTAACGTTTCAGAAAAATTTTAAAAAAGAAACAGAGAACAAAGTAATAAAAATACAAGAAGAAATAAATATATTCCAAAACAGAAGACTAGGAATTAATCCAGAGTTGGAAAATTGGGGAACAGCCGGAAAAATTGAGGGTAAAATTGGGTATAACAAAAGATACCTACTAAGTGAGGACCTACAAAGTGAAAAAACTGGATATGGATGCGTTATATCCTATTAATATGAAAGTCTCAGCAGAGTAAATAATTTCATTCAGAGTAGGAATTCATGTTGACAAAATAAGATGTAAAAATCAGGATAGATTCCGGGCGCCTGGGTGGCTCAGTTGGTTAAGTGGCTGCCTTCGGCTCAGGTCATGATCCTGGGGTCCTGGGATCGAGCTCCACATCGGGTTCCCTGCTCAGCAGAGAGCCTGCTCCTCCCGCTCCCTCTGCCTGCCTCTCTGCCTACTTGTGCTCTCTGTCTCTCTCTCTGTCAAATAAATAAATAAAATCTTTAAAAAAAAAATGAGGATAGATTCCTATAAGCAAGGAAAAATCAAGATTATAAAATGATTTTTTCCTCCCTGTCCTATTCTTTGAAGTAGGGCAAAAATCCACTACCTAGTTATTGGTGGTCTATCCTATTCTATCCTATCCTAGCCTAGATAGTTTTCATGTTAAATAATAACATAGAAGTAATAAACTCCAGTAGCAAAATCTGACAAATATGAGGAATTAAAAGTATAGCCTAATCTCATTTATGAATATATAGATGTTTAAATTCAAATAAAACTTGGGGCGCCTGGGTGGCTCAGTTGGTTAAGCGACTGCCTTCGGCTCAGGTCATGATCCTGGAGATCCAGGATCGAGTCCCGCATCGGGCTCCCTGCTCAGCAGGGAGTCTGTTTCTCCCTCTGACCCTCCCCCCTCTCATGTGCTCTCTCTCTCTCATTCTCTGTCTCAAATAAATAAATAAAATCTTAAAAAAACAAAAACAAAAACAAACAAAAAAAAAAACTACTAGCACATGGCTAGGAGATAATTCCTTTTTTTTATGTTTCAGGTAGTTTATCCTAAAAATGCCGGACAGGTTCGTTATTTTAAAAATTGATTAATATGCGAGAATTAGTATAGCTCAAAGACTGGTAGTACATATTTTGAAGCCACATTGCTTAGGTCTAGATCCTGGCTCTGCTTTTTTTATTTTATTTTTTAAAGATTTTATTTACTTGATTGAGAAAGAGAGAGAGCATGAGTAAGGGGAGGGGAAGAGGGAGACGCAGATTCCCCCTGAGCACGGAGTCCGACATGGGGCTCTATCCCAGGACCCTGGGATCATGACCTGAGCCGAAGTCAGATGCTTAACTGACTGAGCCACCCAGGCGCCCCTCCTGTCTCTGCTTCTTACCAGCTGTGTGATATTGGGGAATTCACTAAGTTTTCTTACAGTTTTTTCATCTATAAATAAGAGTAATTATAGCAGCTATCTTACAAGGTTGTGCATTAGTTTGCTAGGACTGCCCTAATGGACTGGGTGGTTTAAAAAACAGAAAATTATTTTTCACTATTCTGGAGGCTAGAAGTCCAAGATCAAGGTTTTAGCTGGGCTGGGTTGTTTTTTTGTTTTGTTTTGTTTTGTTTTTTTTGAGACTTTCCCTCCTTGGCTTACA
Organism: Phoca vitulina; assembly: GCF_004348235.1. NCBI lineage: Eukaryota > Metazoa > Chordata > Mammalia > Carnivora > Phocidae > Phoca > Phoca vitulina. Next base: position 1,476,733 of record NW_022589744.1, read on the forward strand.
GATGGCCACCTTTTCACTGTGTCCTCAATATGAGCTTTCCTCAATGTGTTTGCATGTCTGGTGTCTGTGTGTCCTATCAGTTATATTGCATTAGGGCCCCCCCTAACAATCCTATTTTAACCTCATTACTTCTTTAAAGGCCCTATTCTCCAAATACATTCTGATGTACTGGGGGTTAGGGCTTCAACAGAAATTTGAGGTGGACACAGTTGAGCCCATAACAGGTTGTTACCAGGATTAAATGTGCTACAGAATGCTTTGCCTATGTAGCAATTGTTAGCTAAGTATCGTTTATCATTATTACTTAACTATAGCAAGTAAATAATACATAAAAAATAAAAACTCATAAAAACTTTTTATTTCAAAATAATTACAGATACAAAGGGAATTGCAAAAATTGTACAGGGAGGTTTCATGTATTCTTCTTCCGCCAGTGTAACCATCTTGCATAATTATGGTACGGTACCAAAACCAGGAAATTGACATTGGTAAAATCCACACAACTCATTCAGATTTCACATTATACACCCACCATTTGTGTATGTGAATGTGCACATCTATGTACTTTTATCATTTGTGTAGCTTCTTGTAACCACAATCAAGGTGCAGAACTGTTCCATCACAAGGCTCTCTTGCTACTCCTTTGTATTCACCCCCACCTACTCTTCCTTGAAATCCTAACTCCTGACAACCACTAATCTGTTTCCATCCCTATAAATTCATTATTTCAGGAAGTACATATATGTATATGTATAATATAAAATATAAAAATGGAATCATAAAGTATATATTCTTTGGAGATCTTTTTTTTTTTAAGATTTTATTTATTTGAGAGAGCGAGCAAGAGAGAACATGAGTGGGGGAGGGAGAGGGAGAAGCAGACTCCTCTACTGAGCAGGGAGCCCAACATGGGGCTCAATGCCAGGACCCTGGGACCGTGACCTTAGCCAAAGGCAGACGCTTAACCAACTGAGCCACCCAGGTGCCCCAGAGGGATTGGCTTTTTTTTACTTGGCATAATTTCCTTGAAGTCCATCTAAGTTGTTGCGTGTACAAATAGTTCATTCCTTTTTATTGCTGAGTAGTATTCCATGGTGTGGACATACCACAATTGTTTAACCATTTACCCATTGAAGGGCATTTGGTTTCTTTCCAGGTTTTGGTTATTACGGGTGTTGGTTTTGTAAGTTCTTTGTAGATTTGATTACTAACCCTTTATCTAATATGTCATTTGCAAATATCTTCTCTCCTCCTGCCCATTTCTTAACTGATTATTTGGTTTTTGGGTGTTGAGTTTGATGAGTTCTTTATAGATTTTGAGGTTTTAGCTATTAAGAATAAAATCATTATGAACAGGGGCGCCTGGGTGGCTCAGTCGGTTAAGCGACTGCCTTCGGCTCAGATCATGATCCTGGAGTCCCTGGATCGAGTCCCGCATCGGGCTCCCTGCTCGGCAGGGAGTCTGCTTCTCCCTCTGACCCTCCCCCCTCTCATGTGCTTGCTCTCTCTCATTCTCTCTCTCTCAAATAAATAAATAAAAAAATCTTTAAAAAAAAAAAAAAATTAAAAAAAAAAAAAAATCATTATGAACATTTGTGTACAGGCTTTTACATCAACATTATTTCTCTGGAACAAATGTCCAGTAGTATACAGTTCCTGGGATATGATATGTACATTTTATGTTTTAGTACCTTTTTTGTTTTAAAAGAAACTAGCAAATAATTTTCCAATTGACTGTACCTTTTTACATTTTCACCAGCAGTGTATGAGTGATTCAGTTTTTCTGTGTACTTGCCAGCATTTAGTCTTGTCACTATATTTTATTTTAGTATTCTGATAGGTGTATAAAAAATTTAATTGTGGTTTGAATTTGTATATCCCTAGTGGCTAATGATGTTGAACATCTTTCTCATGCTTATTAGCCCACCTTTATATGTTTGTTAGTGAAATGGCTGTTCATGTCTTTTGCCCGTTTTCTAATTGGATTAAAAATTTATTGAGTTTTGAGTTTTTTATATAGTCTAATTTTAAGCCCTTTGCCTGATATGTGGTCAGGAAATACTTTCTTTTAGTCTATGATTTTTCTCTTTGTCCTACAAGGTCTTTTGCTGCGTAAAAGTTTTTCATTTTGAGGAGGCTCCATATATTAACTTTTCCTTTTATAGATCGAGATTTTGGTGTCAAGTCTAAGACCTTTTCACCTAGTCCTGTGTTGTGAAGGTTTTCTCCCATTTTTTCCCCTAAACATTTTATGATTTTGTTTTACATATAAGTTCTTTTTTTAAAGTTTTATTTATTTTTATTTGTTTTTAAGATTTTATTTATTTACTTGACAGAGAGAGACACAGTGAGAGAGGGAACACAAGCAGAGGGAGCGGGAGAGGGAGAAGCAGGCTCCCTGCTGAGCAGGGAGCCTGATGCGGGACTCGATCCCAGGGCCCTGGGATCATGACCTGAGCCAAAGGCAGATGCTTAACTGACTGAGCCACCCACATGGCCCTACATTTAAGTTCTTGATCCCGTTTGAGTTAATTTTTTAAATAAGTTATGAGGTTTAAGTTGAGGTTCATATTTTTGTCTGTGTATGGCTGATTGCTCCAGCACCAGTTTGTTGAAAAGTCTATCAAACTGTTTATGTGCTTTTGTCAAAAATTTGTTGGGCATATTTGTGTGGGTCTGTTTTTATCAGTCATGAGAATTAAATGTGCTAATATAGAATGCCCAGCCCCTACAAGTGCTGTGTAAGTGTTGGCTATTACTATTCTTACAATGACAAATAAGTAATAACTCTTAAAAAAGCATTTGGATAAACTCAGTAACCATCCCAACTTTCTAATTTAAAAAACAATACGGTTTTTTAAAAAGATTTATTTATTTATTAGAGAGAGAACGTGAGTCCACATGCACATGAGCTGGGGTAGGGGCAGAGGGAGAGAGAATCTCGTGCAGGCTCTGTGCTCGATCCCACGACCCTGAGATCATGAGCTGGGCTGAAACCAAGAATCAGACACTTAACCAGCTGAGCCACCCAGGCGTCCTAATGCAGTGTTTTAAAACAGTTTTAATTGTGGTAAAATACATCTAAAATTTACCATTTTACATTCTAACTAAGAGTGCACAAAGGTTCCAATTTATCCACATCCTTGCTAGCACTCATTACTTTCCTTTTTTTTGGATAGTAGCCATCCTAATGGGTGCATGGTGGTATGGTATTTCATTGTAATTTTGATTTGCATTTCCCTAATGATTAGTGGCATCTCTTCATGTGCTTGTTGGCCCTTTTGTGTATCTTTGGAGAAATGTCTATTCAAGTCCTTTGTCCTTTTCTTTATTTTTTAAGTAAATTCTATCCCCAACATGGGGCTAGAACTCACGACCCTAAGATCAAGAGTAGCAAGCTCTACCAACTGAGCCAGCAGGTGCCCCTGCCCAGTTTTTAATCACATTGTTGTGTTCTTATTGATTGGTAGGAATTCTTTGTCTGTTCTGGGTATTAACCCCTTATCATAGGCTATATGATTTGCAAATATTTTCTCCCATTCTGTGGGTTACCTCTTTACTCTGTTGATCATGTTCTTTGATGCACAGAGGTTTTTAATTTTGGTATAGTCCAATTTGTCTGTTTTTTGGTGGTGTTGCCTGTGCTTTTGGGGTCCTCAATTTTGAGTTAATTTCTGTATGTGGTATAAGGTAAGGGTCCAGCTTCATTCTTTTGCATGTGGATATCCAGTTTTTCTAACACCATTTGTTGAGAAGATTGTCCTTTCACCGTTGAATGGTCTTGGCACCCTTGTTGAAAATCATCTTATATCAAGTCATTATGCATTACACCTTAAATTTACACATAGCTGTGTATCAATTATATCTCAGTAAAAGTGAAAAAAAAATCCGCAAAGAAAAAATTGGGCGAGGGGGAACCATTTGACCATATATGCAAGGGTTTGTTTCGGGGCTTTCAGTTTTATTCCATTTGTCTGTCTGTCTGTCTTTTTTTTTTTTTTTTTTTTAAGATTTTATTTATTTATTTGACAGAGAGAGACACAGCGAGAGAGGGAACACAAGCGGAGGGAGTGGGAGAGGGAGAAGCAGGCTTCCTGCCAAGCAGGGAGCCTGATGTGGGGCTCGATCCCAGGACCCTGGGATCATGACCTGAGCCGAAGGCAGATGCTTAATGACTGAGCCACCCAGGCGCCCCTGTATGTCTGTCTTTATGCCAGTGCCATCTTGTTTTGATTATTACAGTTTTATAGTAAGTTTTGAAATCAGAAAGTGGGAGACCTCTACCTTTGTTCTTTTACAGGATTATTTTGGCTATCAGAGAGGTCTTAATACAGCTTTTAATGGTGTAAAGCACTAGCGGAGTTACGTTGAAAAAGAACAAAACAATATTCTTTATGCTTATTATTTCTGTTGTTTTATTCGGTTCAGTAAAATGTGAAACAAGATATATAAATTGTGGAAAGGAAGATACAGACTTACTATTTTTAAATGCTGTGATTTTATATCTAGACAACTAAATCAAAAGGAACAAACTTAACGGATGATTAGAAAGAATAATAATTCAGTGAAGTGACTGATTGAATGAAAAACGTGAAAATTATATAATTCCTGAATGTCAGCAGTATAAGAAAAATCAGAAAAATTGAGTCCCAGTTATTATAGCTTCATATATATGACGATGTTACAGTGGTGGAATGGGAGTTAAACTTGATGGTCCGTAAGCTTTTATGCCTTGGGGTTTAATTTACCCCTGGGGATGGTAATTGAGGCCAAAGGCCTGAACTGGATCTGTGTAAAAGCTGGGAATTGGGAAGGGGTAAGCTTTGCCTATGAACTAGGACTGGTAAAACTGCCCACTGGCCCAGGACGTAGGACAGAAGTGAGCCACTTATATTTGGATTGTTGTTAAAGCCACCTGCAGGAAATGGGGTGCTTGACTGGCTCACTTGGTAGAACATGTGACTCTTGATCTCAGGGTCATGAGTTCGAGTCCCATATTGGGTGTAGAGAATACTTTAAAAAGAAAGAGAAGGGGCGCCTGGGTGGCTCAGTCGTTGAGCGTCTGAATTTGACTCGGGTCATGGTCCCAGGGTCCTGGGATCGAGCCCTGCATCAGGCTCCCTGCTCGGTGGGAGGCCTGCTTCTCCCTCTCCCATTCCCCCTGCTTGTGTTCCTGTTCTCGCTCACACTCTCTCTCTGTCAAATAAATAAATAAAATCTTAAAAAAAAAAATAAAAAAAAGAAAGAGAAAAAATTTAAAAGCCACCTGCAAGAAATGGAAAACTTCAACCTTGTGTGGAAATCTTGGGTAAGGCAACTAATGTATAAATGTTTTGGGAACTAATGAATGTTATAGGCCACTGGCAGAGGCAGACATTAAACTGCTTTTGGGACTGCTCCTTAACCCCTGAAATGTGGAAGACTCTCCCAAAGCTGAGCATGAACTCATACAAAACTTACAAAGCACCTTATTACAAAGATGCATCAAATGGGAAAATTAACAGTTGAGGAACTGATACTAATAGACCAGTTTGTAAAAGCATATGATTAATATATAGTCCATATTCAGTTTCTGCCTTTGTCCCAGTAATGTCCTTTATAGCTGTTTGGTTTTGCCTTGTTTTGATATTCAGGGTCAAATCAAAGGTCATTCATTTTAATTTAGACATACCTTTATCCTGTTTTAACTTAGTTGAGTTTCCCCTGCCATTTTTGTTTGTTTTTTAGTGAGAGTGACATTTTTGAAAGATAACATTCAGTTTGCCTAAAACCTTTTGGTTAGCTCTCTTACTAGACAGTAAGCTGTTTTAGAACAGGGAATATTTGTCATTTATCCCTGCTAATTAAATTTAATCTAAAGATTTTATGATAATTTGGGATGCTGTGCTTCAGAAAAGGACAGTAAAAGGGAGGACTCAGTAATTCTTAATCCTTTTTTTTTTTTTTTTAAAGATTTTATTTATTTGAGAGAGAGAATGAGAGACAGAGAGCACGAGAGGGAAGAGAGTCAGAGGGAGAAGCAGACCCCCCCCCCCCCATAGCAGGGAGCCCGATATGGGACTTGATCCCGGGACTCCAGGATCATAACCTGAGCTGAAGGCAGTCGCTTAACCAACTGAGCCACCCAGGCGCCCCTTAATCCTTTTTTCTTTCGGTTAGACAAACATACCCAAGGAACCATAAGGATCCTTGGGCCTCTTGTGTGACATTTCAGATAATACCGTGTCCATCACTGTTATGGGCACTTTATAGTTTTTCATTATCAGTAATTGTGAGTAAAACACTAGGTTCTTCAGTTCTGTCTTGTTTGTGGAGTTAAAATATAGTATATGGTTTTATTACTATCCAAGGGGAAAAATGGTTCATAATGGTTACAATAAAGGTAATTCATGAACAGAATATTTTTAAAATTTGGGCGTAGGAATATTCAATTTAAATTATTGTAGAATTCTTATGCAAATAAAACTTTTCTCATTCAAAACATCGTGGAACTCTGTATCATTATAGGATTAAGACTTTTGTTGAGTCATCACTGGGAATCACATGATTTCTTCTCCCTAGTTTCACTTTATTAATTTTCTTTTTCCTTTTTTTAAAAAGATTTTATTTATTTGGCAGAGAGCACAAGCAGGGGAAGTGGCAGAGGGAGAGGGAGAAGCAGGCTCCCCACTAAGCAGGGAGCCAGATGCGGGGCTTAATCCCAGGACCCTGAGATCATGACCTGAGCCGAAGGCAGATGCTTAACCAACTGAGCCACCCAGGTGCCCCTCACTTTATTATTCTTTGCAGCTTCACAAGTATCTCACTATGAAGCTCTCTGTTACTGTGTGTTAATTATACTTTAAAAGTAGCGCTTTAAGAATATGGTGAAAGGAATACTTAATACACACACTAGTAGGAATGCAAACTGTTTCTGAACTAAGCCTAGTAACTTTTTTAACAGCTTTATTGAGATATAATTCGTTTACTGTGCAATTTACCCCTTTAAAAATGTGCAGTTCATTGTGCTTTTTTTTAGTATATTCATGGATACATACAACCATCAGCACAGTTGTAGAACATTTTTTATCACCTCAAAAAAACCCCGATATTCTTTAGCTGTCACCCCCATTCCCCTCTCCCCCCCACCCAACCCTAAGCAACCACTAATTTACTTTGTCTTAGCTTTCCCTAGTCTAGATTTTCATATGAATGGAATCATTTGATATGTGCTCTGTTGTGACTTTTTTTACTTAGCAAATGTTTTCAAGCTTCATCTATACTGTAGCATGTATCGATGCTTGATTCTTTTTTATGGCCAAGTAATATTCCATTGTATGGATATACCACATTTTGTTTATCCATTTATCATTTGGATATTTGGGTTGTTTCTACCTTTTGGCTTTTGTGAATAATGCTGCTATACATTACTGTGTCCAAGTTTTTGTGTATATTCATTTTTCTACATTATATACCAAGGAGTAGTGTTCTGGGTCATATACTAATTGTGTGTAATTGTTTGAGGAACTGCTTGTTTTTGAAAGCAACTGCACCATTTTATGTTCTCACCAGCAGTATATGAGGGTTCTGATTTCTCCACTTTCTTGCCATCACTTTTTTAAAAAATCAGGTATAATTAACACAGTGTTATATTGGTTTCAGGTATATAATGATTCAGCAATTCTGAAATTTCTCAGTGCTCATTGCCAGCATGTTCTTCTGTCTTTGTTAATATAGCCATCCTAGTAGGTATGAAGTGGTGTCTCATTTTGGTTCTGATTTGTATTTCCCCATTAGCTAATGATGTTGAACTTCTTTTCATGTGCTTATTGACCATTTGTGTATATAGTCTTTGAAGAAATGTTTGTTCAGATCTTTTGTCCATTTTTAAATTATTTTTGCTCAGAAGTCAGCTGTTAATCTTATTGGGATTCCCTTGTAAGTGATGCGTTATATTTCTGCTTTCAAGATTTTCTCCTGTCTTTTTGCCTTTGAGCAGTTTTCCTGTGATGTGTCTGTTTGTGGGTCTCTTTGTGTTTATCCTGCTTGGAATTCATTAAGCTTCCTGGATGAGTAAGTTATTGCTTTGAATAAATTTGAGGAGTTTTCAGCCATTATTTCTTTGAATATTTTTTTTTTCTGCTCCTTTCCTGCTCTCCTCTCTCTCTGGTACCCCAATTATGTGCATGGTGATGTACTTAACAGTTTCCCACATTTCTCTGAAGCTGTTTATTTTTTCTTCCATTTTCTCTCTGGTTTTCAGCTTGCATAATTTCTGTTGGTTTGTCTTCAGATTTGCTAATTATTTCTTCTGACAACTTCACTTCTACTCTTGAGCCTCTCTAGTGCATTTTTTAAAAAATTTATTTATTTATTTATTTGAGATAGAGAGAGAGAGAGAGAGAGAATGCCCGTATGTGCCCATGAGCGGGAGGGGCAGAGGGAAAGGGAGAGAGAATCCCAAGTAAACTCCCAAGTAAACTGGCTCGATCCCAGGATCCCAATACAGGGCTTGATCGCAGGTTCCTCAGATCACAACTTGAGCCAAAACAAAGAGGCAGACGCCCAACCGACTGCACCACCCAGGCGGCCCCATTTTTTATTTCGGTTATTGTGGTTTTCAACTCCAGAATTCCTTTTTTAAAATATATATGATTTCTGTCTTTCTATTGATATTCTCTATTTGATGCAACATTGTCATTCACACCTTTCTTACTGCTTTAATTATGGTTTCCTTTGGCTCTGTGAACATATTTATAATGGCTATTTTGAAATATTTTTCTGTTAAATTCAACCTCTGGTCACTCTCAGGCAGTTTCTTTTGCCTGCTTTTTTCTTTTTCCTGGTATGTGGGTCATACATTTCTATTTCTTTGCACGCCTCATGATTTTTTGTTGGAAACTGGTCATTTTAGATCATATATTGTACCAACTCTGGATACTGATTTTTCATCACAGTCTTGGGACTTGTTACTGCTGTTTGCTTGTTTATTTGTTTAGTGACTGACTGGATTATTTTAGTGAAGTCTGTTCTTTCTTTCCATTCCTCCAGCATCAAGCCTCTGGTGGTGGCTTTAAGGGAGACACAGCTTTAAGTCTGTAGTCACCCTGGGATGGCTGGTACTAATAGGGCTTTCTTTCCCTGACCAACCCAGCTGTTAAATTCCACTAATTGCCCAGATTGCTCTATTGTTTTCAACAATACCCTGAGGCTTAAATTCCTCCACAAACTAATCAGATCAAATTGGGGCTCCTTGGAAGGAAGAGTTTCTGAGGTCAGTGTTTGCTATTTTGTTCTGACCCCAGGAGGACTTCTCCCAAATGTCTTACTCTTGGGTTCTCTTCTGCAAACTAGCTGGCTTGCAGTATAAGCTGTATGTTCATTACCTCCACAAATCTTCTAATTGCCTTTTATCACAACTTCCACTGTTCTTGAGAATACCTTAGAGTTAAACTTATCCCTGCTCTTTTGGGAATATGAAGTCAAGTCTTTTGGGAGGAGATTTGGTAGCATGTGTTCTTGCCTTTTTCCTGAGGCAAAATATGAGTCAGGGTTCTGGAGCTGGGGATGGGGACAATGGCAATCTTTTCTGAGTGACATTCTGGATCTGGGAGCTGAGTGCTGGAGGGGGTGGGGGGATGGGAGTAGGGTGGGAATGAGGTGCATGCAGCAGCTTGCTTCTGGTGTGGAACTACCATCGTCTCATAAGCTGGGCAGAAGAGCTGTTTGGGGCCCCGCTGTTCTCAGTGTGCCACACTTGAGGTATAGCTTGTGTTCCACAAGTGGGGGTTGTACACGGGGGAGCCCCTGCTTTTGATGTACTTGCCTGGGACTTAGTACGGGGCTGGGGACAGTCCTGCTCCTTGCAGGAAGAAAGCTCTTGGACTGAGAGTTGGGGGAAGAGGGAGCCATGTGTTCTTGGCCACAGCAAGAACTGGAACCTTGCTGATATGGGAGAGGGGAGGAGTGAGAGTGGTCTTGGTTGAAATACCATAGACTTTGACCTTTCAGTCTGAATTTTCATAGATTTTTATTGAATAGTTGTTTTCTTCATTTACTGTTTCCCCTCAGGGACCATTTTCAGAGGCTTTGAATGGTTGTTTTTTAAAATAATTTTCACCAATTTCACTGAGGAGCGGGGCCAGAGAGCTCCTTGTACTGTGAGACTAGGAGTCAATCTCTTGTAATTTTGTTTTTTTGAGCTAGTGGTCATGTCTCCTTAAAGCATGACTCAGAAAAGCATTTCCTTCATTATGATCCCTGACCACTCTTCATAAGAAACCCTTAACATGCTCCTGAACATACCAACTTTCAGATGATGCCTGTATGATACAGGAGACCGAGAGAATTTATTTCCCCTGCTGTTTTCCTTAAAAAATGAATTCACTACATGTGGAAGTACTCTAGAAGGGAAAATTTGCACATGACTACAGAGTTGGTGAAGGAAAGGAAAATAGTAGTAACTAGAGAATTTTCTTTTTTAAGATTTTATTTTTTACACTTCTTTTTTTTTTTTAAGATTTATTTATTTTTTTTGGCAGAGAGAGACAGAGAGCACATGAGCAGGAGGAGGGACAGAGGGAGAGGGAGAAGCAGACTCACTGCTGAGCAGGGAGCCCAACTCAGGGCTCGATCCCAGGATCCCAAGATCATGACCTGAGCTGAAGGCAGATGCTTAACCAACTGAGCCACCCAGGCGCCCATTTAGGATTTTATTCTTAAGTAATCTCTACACCCACCATGGGGCTTGAACCTACAGCCCTAAGATCAAGAGTCGCATGCTCTACCCACTGAGCCTAGAGAATTTTAACGTGAGGGCACCATAGTATAGTTGATTGAGTTCTTTTCAAGTTGACTTGCAGGTGTTACAGTTAATTCTTGATTTCTTTGACCTGACTTACACATCATAACCAGCAGGCCCTTCCTCAGTTTTGCTGTCATCTTAAATTAGTTTCTTTTCATTCCCTTTTTTTTTTTTTTCCTTTCCAGGGGCCACTCAATAGTGAGTCTTCCAACCAGAGCTTGTGCAGCGTGGGGTCCTTGAGTGATAAAGAAGTAGAGGTAAGAGGCCACATCCACTGTGAGACTTTACATATTCCCACACTTCCAGTCTGGGTTGAAAGATGGCACTGCGTAACTCCAGGACACACTGATTTAGGATTTGTCTGTGCCTTATATTGCCTTTTAAGTTCAATATTTTGTACATACTCTCTAATTTTCATAATGTGGAAAATTTAACAAAATGCTAATTGTGATGTATATGGTGTTTAACAGACTCCTGAGAAAAAACAGAATGACCAGCGAAACCGGAAAAGAAAAGCTGAACCATATGAAACTAGCCAAGGTAGTAATAATTTCACACCGATAAAAATATTAAATTCTTATGTACTTAGAATTTTCCGACTCACAGTAAATAATTAGTTCAGATACAGGGATTCCTAACAAAGGAGATTTGTGTACCTTAAGGGAATACCAGGCTGTTTATTATAGACTTGCCATTTGATATACACCTGACAAAAGTGTCAGTTCTCTGGGGACTCTCGTTTTCCCTGTTGTAAGTTAACGATCTTCTCACCACAGGTTTTTCTTCAGACTAAGCATGCATTATACAGAAAAGAGGTTACATTGGCATTTTAACTATATCTTGCATTAGCTCACTGATTTGTTAATAATAGGTAACCAGAAATGGTTTTATTTACATGGCTGTCTCTACCTCTTCTTCTTCTGTGGCAATTATTTAGTTGAACATTGGCACCCAGTGGGATAAATCTGTAAATATGATGGTTCTGATGCCAAATATCCATATATAATTGAGGGAATAAGTGGTTTGCTTCATCCACCCCTCTGAGGAATGGAAGTCGTAGTCTTTTTTTTTGCATTTTTCTTGTTTTTTTAATCTACAAATTATTTTTATTTTTGAGAAAAAATTCTCCCAAAGTGACATAGTCACAGAGTTTTTTGTGATACAGAGTAAACCCTCTAGTTCTGATGAGTTTGTTTTGAATTCTATGTTCTCTTAATTGAGGGCATGGACTATAAATTAGTGTTATTTTGATTCACAGTTGTAGCATAGGTTTTGTTAGTGTATTATAAAAGAAAGATTAGCAAATCTTAAAAGAAGGCAATCTCAGAAAAAGTCTTCTTTTCACTGCTTATTAAGTCTTTTATTAGATGAGGAAACTGTCTCTGTTCTTATGATACAGGTAATTTGGCTTACTTGTTAAAAGTGAAGCCAACACTTGAATCTATGATAATGTATGCAGTTACTGAATACATAGTACATTTTAGTGAATGATGGTTTACATATGTTATTGGAAAAACTATACTTACTTTGGTTTCATTTTCAGGGAAAGGCACTCCTAGGGGACATAAAATTAGTGATTACTTTGAGGTAAGTTAAATTTTTGGAAAAAAAAAATCTATAGTGATTTTTACAAAACTAAATCCTTGCGTTCATTTAAGGCTTTAGAAAGCAATATTTTGTCTTTACTGTGCTCTCCTTCCCTTCCTCCCCATCTTCATCAATCTGATGTTGCCCCATCTCTCTATTAAGAGGAAACTGCTGCTGACTTCCTAAATTTAAATTTGTTTATGATGTGTCTTGTCTGTGATGATATAAAAATTCACAAATGAGGTGATTTTTTCTCTCGGCTAGACTAGGTTTCGGGTCTTACAAAGATTGAAATGGAGTGACTTGGACTCTTCTTTTGTCCTCTTCCCTTTAGTGCAGTGGGACACGTAGCGAGCTCACTGACCCATCGTTAGTGGTTCCTAAAGAAGACACTAACATCCACTATACCACTGTATTCCTGCTTTCGGGTATTTTGAGACAAGAAGGGAAAACATTCTTCTCTGATGTCCTTTCAAAACCATGTGTACCTTCAGCTTTCTAGCCATGTTTTCTTTATATCTTGGTACATTTCTGCTGGAGCTCCTTCTTAAAATCTCATTGAAAAGATAGCAAAATTTGACTTACATGGCATTTTCTCTTTAGCATAAGATGTATTGACTTATTAAAGGGGCCATATAATTAAGACCTGTTTGTGTGTTAATCTTTTACTCTCCTTATCTGAAGCATAGTACTGTTTTGAATTATTCATATCCATTTCTCCCTGTTGGCCAGTTTGCTGGGGGAAGCGGGCCAGGAACCAGCCCTGGCAGAAGTGTTCCACCAGTTGCACGATCCTCACCGCAACATTCCTTATCCAATCCCTTACCGGTAAGCATTCACCTGGAGAAATTTGACACCTGTTGTAGGAGACGAGAAGCCCAGGAACACTCAAGCAGTTTCTCTTCCTAATCACCCAAGGGGAATGAGGCATTAAGGAGAAACATTCATAGTATTACCTGTGAACCACTTAGATTCAAGTCTGTATCTATAAATTTATGTTTTACAAGAGCTAACCCTGTTTCTCAGTATAATAAGTTATCTCTAAGCCTACAGCTTAGGGTCCTGTCAAGGAAATAATTGCCAGTTCAAATACTAGGTTTTTATCCTTGCCAAGCTTATATAGTCCTATAATTCTGTTTTTAAAAAAATTTGGTCAGCTCCTGGCATTTGATTTTTCAAGGCTTTCTCAGTGATGTGGTAGAGAAGCTAATGTTAACACAAATATGAGATAGGTTTGTTTCCTTTTTTTTTTTTTTAAGATTTTTTATTTTTAAATAATCTCTACACCCAACGTGGGGCTTGAAGTCCCAACCCTGAGATCAAGAGTCGCAGGCCCTACCAAATGAGCCAGCCAGCCCCCTCCCCCTCCCACCCCATTTTCCTTCCATTAAGTGAGAGTTGAGTCCTAAAAAACATTTTAGCCAGGTTAGTGGTTCTCAACTGGGGGTAGTTTTGCCTCTCAGGGGACGTGGGGCAATGTTGGAGTAATTTTTGATCACAACTAGAGGATCGAAGGAGGGAGCTGTGGGCATCTAGTAGGCAGAGGCCAGAGATGCTGGTAAACATCTTAAAAGGTATACAACAGGCCTCACAATACAGTTACCTGCTCCAGATGTCACTGGTGCCAAGGTTGCGCCTCCCTGAGCTAGCTAGCGCATACGGGATTTTGTGTCTTGGGATAATTTGTTGATACCATACAAGATCTTTGTACTCAAGAGTATGTTCTGGCCACTGATGCCTCAGGTATTGCTTTGGGATCTTGGAGAAAAGGGGTCTCCCTGAGATCAGTTTCTTTTTAGGAACATTGTTGGACTCTGCTGCCTCAGCAGAGTTGGGTAATAGTGCTCTTTCCCTAAGTGAGTCTTCTGCGTTAAAGTATTGAGCATGCACTTCTTCCCCTCTTCTGTCTCATAAAGTCATGCATTCATTAGGATGACTACAATTATTAAAGCACTTAGGAAAATGTATTCAACTTGAAAATTTGGCTATTTTGTCATCCTTGTCATATTTAAACATGTTAGAAATATTTGATGTGCAGAACTGTTTGGTTAGATTGAGGTTTTTTTGGTAACTGTCAAGAAGGCTTGTGTCTTTATTTTTCTTAATATATGTTTATTTATTTATATAATTAAAAAAAATTTTTTAAGTAATCTCTTCACCCAACGTGGGGCTCAAATTTACGACCCCAGAGATCAAGAGTTCCATGCTCCACTGACTGAGCCAGCCAGGCGCCCCTATTTTTCTTAACTTTAAAACCAGTTAAAGTGTTTAAAATATTCCAACACAAAAAGGAAATGTTACCAGCTCCCCCTCCCCAAACCCCCTTATGCTCCCTGCCAGTTATTAGCCCCCTCCCTGCCATTGAGGACAGGCACTATCCTGACTTCTAATAGCATAGATGTTTTTTTTCTGTTTTTGTACTTTGTATGAAAGGAATCATACAATATGTAATCTTACCTCTGGCTGCTCTCATTCAACATTTCTTCTATGAGATGCATCCATATTGTATGTTGTTGTAGATCATTCACTGTCGTTGGTGTGTGGTACAATTTTAATATTTTTATTTAATAACAATATATTTTAATCTTTAACTATATGGTTAATCTGTTGCCCATCTTCTTCCACTAGACTGTTAATCCCTTGAGAGCAGGGACTTTGCTTTGTTGTTTATTGCTGTTTCCATCTCTCAGTATTTATTATATAAAGGTATACTTTTTTTTTTTTTTTTTACTATTTCTTCGACTTGACATGACGAGATAATATCTTGTTCAATTTTCAATCTCTGACACCCAAAAGAGTGCTTGGCACAAATGGTAGACGTTCAGAACTATTGAAAGGAAAAATTGATGGATAAAGAATTACTTTATCTTTTTTTCCCCTAAGTGGTTCTTTTGTATTTTTTGTTGAAAACACAAAAGGACCTAGACATGAGCCTTTTAATGCAGGAGTTTGGTAAACTACAGCCCACAGCTGGCAAGCTAAAAATGACTTTTAGATTTTTCAAGAGTTGTAGAGACAAAGAAGAATATATCGCAGACATGATATGTGGCCTAAAAAGCCTGAAATATTTGTCTGGCCCTTCACAAAAAAACGTTTCCAGGAAATCATTATAAAGTTAACTCCATGTAATCATTACTTAGGTCAAGAAGTAAAATATTTCCAGTACCCTGGAAACCTGTGTGCTCTTCTGATTATAACTCTCTCCCTCTACCCTGGAAACAACCAACCACTGTTCTAATTTTTGTGATTATAATTTGTTATTTCTTACCATTTGACCATGTATGCATCCCTAAACAAAATAGTTTCATTTTGTCATTAAGTCAATTTTGTTAATTGTGGCGTTTAATCACAGTGTTTAAATTTTCTATATTCTGATTTTGGGCTGTTTGTTCTAGCAATTACCAAGAGAGGTATATTCATATCTCTCATGGTTGTGGGAGTTGTTTGTTTCTTCCTGTATTTATATTTTTGCTTTGTGCATTATTAAGTGACTCTCTTCATTTCTTGTGATACTTTTTGCTCTAAATGCATTATATCTGATATTCAGTATATCCAAATCATTGTATGGTATAGGTATTTCCATTTTTATACTATGAACTTTTCATTATTATTTCATTATGTTTCAATATACCTGAAAAAAAATAGTTGAATTTTTTGTTTTTTTCAGTCAAAATTATTTTTTTAACTTTAGCATTTATTTTATTTACTATATTGGGTTTAAATATACCATCTTTTAATGTGTTTTCTACTTAACCCTGCATGTTCTCTGTTCCTTTTTCTTTCATTTCTTGCTTTTATTTGGGTCAGGTTTTTTGGGGGGTGGTGGGAATCATTTCATATTCTCATCCTCCGCTAGTAGCTAGGTCCTATCCTGTGTTTCTCTTAGAAATTACCACATGTATCTTCAGTCTGCCTAGGTTTGATGTTAATAGTATCTTTATCCTCCTCTCAAAGAAAGAATGATGTCAGAACATTAACTCCATTTACTTGCAGCTAACTTGGTGGTGGTGGTATATGTTTGTATTTTTTGTTTTTAGCCTCATACAACATTATTTTATGCTGTCAGTGTTCATTTACCTCTTTCTTTGTACTTCTTTCCTTTTTGTATCTTAGACCTTCCACCTAGGGTCACTTTCCCTCTGCTTGAAGTACTCCTTTAGTATTCTTTTATATGTATCTGCTGGGGAGTTAACTCTCTAGGTTTTTGTTTGTTTAAATAACTTTATTTTGCTTTTATCCTTGAAAGATATTTTTTGCTGTGTATATTAGTTTGGCATTTTTATTTCTCTTAACGATTGAATGTATTATTACCATCTTCTGGCTGCCATTGTTACTATCGAGAAAACAGTTTTCATTTACTTCTTTTTTTTTTTTTTAAAGATTTTATTTATTTATTTGACAGAGAGAGAGAGAGAACAAGTAGGCAGAGAGGCAGGCAGAGGGAGGGGGAGAAGCAGGCTCCCCGCCGAGCAGGGAGCCCAACGCGGGGCTCCATCCCAGGACCCTGGGATCATGACCTGAGCCGAAGGCAGCCGCCCAACCAACCGAGCCACCCAGGCGCCCCTTTCATTTACTTCTTATTTCTATGAAAGTATCTGTTCTTTTTTTCTCCTGGCTGCTTTAAAAATCTTTATCCGTGGTGTTCTGTAGTTTCACTATGATGCATGCTTTTATTTCTCTTGCTTGTGATTTGTTGGGCTTCTTTGTTGGGTCTTGTACCAGTTCTGGATAATTATTTAGCCATTGTCTCTTCAGATATTATTTCTGCCCTGTTCTCTTTTTCTTCTTCCTATGAAATTCCAATTAATTGTATGTTAGACCGTCTCACCTTAATCATCTTGCTTTTTAACATTTTTTTTCTATTTTCTTTTTGTCGCCATTTGCTCCATTCTGGATAGTTTCTTGCCTTCCAGTTCCAGATTCTCTGTTTTGTTGTATCTAATTTGCTGTTAACTCCACTGAATTCTTAATTTTTGTTATTTTATGTTCCCTGCTGATATTTTCAAGCTTGTCTTCTCTTATTATTTTTTTGTAACCTGGTAGACCTTGTTTTATAATGTGTATTTGATAATTCTGGCATTTGAAGTTTTTGTGAATCTGTTTGTTGTCTCTTTTATGAATCTGTTTGTTTTTCCTAGCTGTTGCTCCAGGCTTTATTTCTTTTATGCTTCGTATTATTTTTTGACTGTGTGCTGTTCATTGTTCCTGAAATATTGTTTGTGAAATTTCTTTGAGATCTAAGACAAAGATGTATTCCTCCAGGGAAAATTTTTATTTGCTTCTTCCAAGTGCCTAGAGATTTCACCCATCCAGTACTACTTTCAGCTACTGAATTTGTGGCTTTTATTTTGTTTGTTTGTTTCATCCACCCATTCAGTATTGATCTGGATTGTGTTAACATTTCTCAGGGGAGCTCCTGCCTCCTGCATTGCCAAGGCAACTTCCTTGTAGTTCCCTGAGGGTGGAGGAAATTTTTCTTCTGGTTTTCATTTTCCCTGAGAGTGTAACCTTTGGGAAGCCCTGGAAGCTTGATGTGTGAAGGGTTTCCTGTTGAACCCCTGCCCCCAGTGGACTTTGTTTGGCTAGTGATTATCTGCTTGGCACCATGTGCCCTGGAAATAGAGATTCAAGATCTGCAGGTACCCTTTGGGCAGATGTGACTTTGGTACTTCATTTATGTGTCTTGTGTTCCTATTTCCCTTAGTTTTGCCCTGGCAGATCCCTACTATCCCCTATTATCAACTCTTCAGTGCTTTTAGTATCTTTTTTTTCCTATTTTGCCCTATTTTTATGATTATCTTATCCTAGCCTGCTGTATTTCCAGAAATACTCAAAAATCTTTCGGCCGGCCGTTGGCAAATACTTATTGAGTACATAACAGAATGATTAATTTTAGTATCGCGGCTTCAGAGATACAATCTCCCAAGTAGTGCAAATATCGTTGTGACTGGGTATCATGAATGCTCTGGAGCCTGAATTTAAATAATTGCATTTGGTTGGGGTAGGAGTGTTGGTCTCAAGGAGGTGGATTCTGCTTACAGATTAAAAAACTAAATTCCTTTGTCAGGATTATTTTGGTTAGTTTATTTTACTTTTATTTTCTAAAAGGAAAATGTTAAGTTTTCCTGATGAAGGGATACATGTTGACTATGAAAGTCCAACTCAGAAGTGGTAAAATAGAAAGTCTCCTCCAGAAGAACTATTATTAAAGAGTTTACTGGGCATAAACATACACATGTATGTTCTCATAAAATGGATTTTCTCATTTCTGTTGTTTATTTATTTAACCAATATCATGTAAACACTTTTGTGTCCTATAAATAGTGCTGTAATGAATGTCCTTGTATATATATCTGTACTTAGGCATTTCTTTTCCTTTGGATAAATTTCCGAACTATAATTCCCGAGTCAAAGAATATGCTTACTTTAAAATGTCATCATTTAATTACTAGCGGATTATCAGCAGTTTGTGGGTCCCAGTTTCTGCGTACCCTCCTCTAATAGTAAAGCTTAGCTTTGTAGTCTTTGTCAGTGAGAAGAATACCTTGTTTTACCTGCATTTCTTCATTAGTGATATTAAACATCTTAAGTTTAATGGCCTTTTGGATTTCTCTTTTAATGCTTATTTAGGCTCTTTGCCATTTATTTATTGGAGTATTTGTTTTTTTCTTCCTGATGAGTAGGAACACATTATTTTTTAAGATTGTTAACTCATTGTCATTTATATGGTAAAAAAAATTTTTTGCCTGTTTGAGTTTTATCTTTTAACTTTATGTTGACTTTTGCCATTTGGGTAAAAAAATTTGGAGTCAAATTTATCAGTGTTTTTCGTTTATGTCTTAGTGGTTTTGTGTTATTCTAAGATGGTCCTATATGGTTTATATTTTTAATGTCATGCCTAAAAAGTCCTTCACCACTAGAAAGTCATAAAAGTATTTGTTTATATTTTCTTGTAATTTTTATGTATAAGGAAGCAGTCTACTTTTCCCTTTTTTCTAATACCTACACAAATATCCTACCATCTTTTTAATAAGTTCCCACTAATCTGAAATACACTTTAATCGGAAATTATATATCCGTATTATAGGGGTCTGCTTCTGAGTTTTTTATTCTGTGCCACTGATTGATGGGTCTGCTCATGTACCAGTATTATACGGATATAGTTATGTTGTTTTGTAGTATGTTTTAATAACTAGTCAGGTTTCCCTGCTATTCTTTATCAAAACTTATATTGCTAATCATGACTATTTTTCCAAGTGAACCTCAATTACTGTGTGAAATTCCACAAAAACAACCCCCTAAAAGAAAGCAAGAGAACCTCTGTGATCGCTACACCACCATAACACTCTCTCCTGCAGAAATAAAAAAAATGAACAAAAAGCCTTAAGCATTGGCTTTTAGAAAAATTTGACATTTATAAAATTTGAATGCAGGAGCATAGTATCATTATGTAGGTCATGTTTTACATCTGTCAGTGAAGCTGTGGTTTTTCTTTATAGGTAACCCCCATATTTCTTAAGTTCTAAACTTATTTCTATTTTATAGATTTTTAAAAATTTTGAATCTGCTTTTTCTTCCATTACATATTCTGATAATAATAAATTATTTGTATATAGGGTAGCTATTGATTTTTGTATGTTTACTTTATATTCAGCCATCTTACCGAACTCTTATTTGTTGTTTTTCAGTTGATTTGCTTAGTTTCCTTTGTGAATAGTTATATCATCCAAAAATGACACTTTTTAATCTTTTTAATATTTTCCAGTGTTTATACCTCATTTTCCCACCCTTATCATATTGGCTAAAACTTCTGTAATAATGTTGAGATGATTGTGATATTAATATGTTATCCCCTGTCTAGTTTTCCTAACTCTGATGAAAGTGTCTCTGGTATGGCACCATTGATTTATGTTGATTTCTGAAAAAATACTCTGTTGTATTAAAGATGGATAATTTCCAGTGTTTTTTGTTTTTGTTTTTTAAGAGTTGCCCAACAATGTGCAAATCCTTTTTGACATCTAAAGGGAAGAATCTTGATTCCCCTTCCCCCACCATTAATGTACTGAATTAATCAGTAGATTTGCTAATAATGAACTATTTTCACATGTCTGAAATAAACCATACATAATTGTGTTATATTATTTTTTTAGTGTTCTTTGGAACTTGTTTTGCTTGTATTTATTTTCAATTTTTGCATCTAAGTATAGTATGGTGAGGATAGAATTGAGAGTGAAGTAAATTCTGCCTGTAAATTTGGGGACAAATGTCTTAATCTTCATTTACCTACAGGGAAGAAATAACATTTCTTTTGTAGGTTTGAGGCTATTTTGAAGTTGATTTGTTGAACTCTACAAAGTAAACTGCAAATGCAGTTATGCAAATGTAGAACAATGAAGATATAATTTTACAGAACTCGAGTAAGATATTAACTCAGATTTATAGATAGGTTATAATCCATGATGCTGTTGTTATGCTTTCCACATTTGTTTTCAGAAAAGGTGTTTTTCAGAAATACCCTTATTTTCAATAACCGTGTTCTAATCTGTTAGACGTTTTGGCAAGTTTCAGGTTTTCCTTCTCACGTACTGTGTGTGTTTTCCAGCGGCGAGTAGAACAGCCCCTGTACGGCTTGGATGGAGCTGCAAAGGAGGTGCCAGAGGAGCAGTCCGCGCTGCCCACGCTCATGTCGGTGATGCTAGCAAAACCGCGGCTTGACACCGAGCAGTTGGCACAGAGGGGCGCCGGCCTCTGCTTCACGTTCGTTTCAGTGAGTACCGAGGCTGAGTTGCTTGCAGATCCTTGTTGCTCTGGAGCTCCTTGATGAAGTTTGAGTAATTATTTTGGTGAAGAGATGATGACGTTTCTAACTATGTGACTTCTAAAGGTAGTGTGGTTTTACTCCGTCTCCCTTGGTACGAGGGGGCTGAGAGAGACTGCTTTCCTTCAGTCTGAGCACATCAGGGGCGCCTGGGTGGCTCAGTCGGTTGGGCGTCTGACTCCGGTTTCGGCTCAGGTCATGATCTCAGGGTCGTGGGATCGAGCCCCATGTTGGGCTTCGCACTCAGGGCTCAGCCTGCTTGCCCCTCTTTCTCCTCCCTACAGGTGCTCGCTCGCTCTCTCAGATAAATAAATAAAATCTTTTTTTTTTCTTTTTAAAGAAGCAGATAAACCTTTAGAAAAAAAAAAGTCTGAGCACATCAAGGGAAAGAAAATATGGTTTTAGGTTGACAGAGAAGTAAAGGAAGTACAGAACAAATTCCATTACAGCCGAAGTATGTGTCTAATTAAAAAAAAAATCTCCAAACTCCAGGCATCACTTATTTGAAGCAGTATTCAGGTCAGTAAAATTTTAGCACGTAGGCAGGCATTCTGTAGCATGTTTGCCAGTCATTTCCCCTCTATGGTATTTGGGTGACCTGTATGCTTGCTTTTTCTCACCTCTTCACAGTTACTTTTTCCAGGAATATTTGGTTACCCGTTGGCTGCTTTCATCTTGCTTCTTTCTCTCTCCTTGAAGAACCAAGAATTTGAGTATTATGAAAATTTGACCCCATCTGTATTTGCCAAATTATAATGCAGTTTGACTCAAAAGTTTTTTGTTTCTTGTTTTTTTTTTGGTTTCTGTGCCCAACTATGGATGGTGTAAGCCAAAAGAAAGCCCCATTGCCCTGTTCTTCCATTCAGAGCTTCCATTATGTGCCCTTGCCCATTCTTCCATTCAGAGCTGACATCACCACTGATCCAAACTCTTTCTCTTCTGCTGGTTCATTTTCTCCACTTACAACCTAAATTTCCTCTTATTTGCTTTGTGGACTCTGAGTCATTAATCCACATGCAGTTGTGTATTCAAAAAGGCCATGAGAACAGTGAGTGCCTTAAGGAAAGGAAATAAAAATTATGAAATAATTAGATAGGGAGCCATTGTGTACCATTTGGAATACTTTCCTACAGTTACTGCTTTTCCTCAAGAAAGAAATATTACAAGTTTTAAACTTACAGAATTTTTTAATTATCAAAAGAATGGAGAGACTTCTTGCGTGAAGGCAGTAAAATTTATCTGTGGGTGGCAAAAGAAACACAACATAAAATGGGAGAATTGACCAGTATAATCCTGTGGGTGGGCCTCAGCAGTATGCCATAGTTTGTATGAGAATGTCGTGCTTCTCTGTGGTATTGTTCTAGAGAATGTGTCTGTCTGTGTGTATATATAAATTACATTGTGTTTACTATTCACTGACTATTAAATCTTCATCTTAGATCTAACTTTCTCAGGCAAAACTTGGATAATCAGAGGTTTATTTGTCCTTACGTTCTTTCATTGCCTTAAAAGCTACCTCCATTTCCCCTGAGGGGAGTTCCCTTTATTCATTGCACAAATACTTACTGAATGCCCACTATGTGACAGGCATATAATTAAGTACACAGGAGGGGCGCCTGGGTGGCTCAGTCAGTTAAGTGTCTGCCTTTGGCTCAGGTCATGATCTCGGGGTCCTGGGATTGAGCCCCACATTGGCCTCCCTGCTCAGCGAGGAGTCTGCTTCTCCCTCAGCCTCTGCCTTTCCCCACCGCTTGTGTTCTCTCTCTTCCTTTCTCTCACTCTCTCTTGCTCTCTCAAATAAATAAATAAAATGTTTAAGAAAAAGAAGTACGCAGGATTTTGATCAGCAAAACTCCGTCCCCTAATGTGAGCGAGCCTTCCATAAAAGGTATGGGCATGCAGGCTTGGGATGGGTGCACATGGATAACCACCTGCTCAGTCCTATCAGCTAGTACACTCAGGCTGTCAGAGGAGTTGCAGATGCTATAGCCAGATTGTTCTCATGTAGAAGAGAGATGGCAGAGAATAGTAAGAAAATGAACATGTCCGTAGAAGGAACAGGGAGATAGTATGAAAAGCAAAGGCCTAAATGGTTTGGTACAGTTCTGAATCTCTTTGCTTCTCTGTAGTTCCAGCCAGGATATAAGCTTAGTAATATAGAGAAAGAAGAAAGCAAAAGAGTTAACATTAATGTATAAGAAATGCTTTGAATCAATAAAGATAAGCAGTTTCCCAAAAAATAGGCAAAGGCTTTGAGCAAACAGTTTTACAGGGGGGATATAGGACAAATGATGAATAACATGAAAAATGCTTAACTTTAGCCATGGAGAAATGCAAAATATAACAAGGTAACACTTTTGACCTATCAAAAGTGTCAAGGATTGTTTCATTTGATAATTCTCAGTGTAGGTTATAGTTTAGACACACATGCAAGTTTCATACTGACCCTGAGTTGGTACAGTCACTTGGACAAGTTGGTAATGTAGCTGAGTGTTAAATTTCCATATCCTGGAGTCCAGAAACTGTATTCCCATAAAACTATACAAAGATGTTTATTGTATTGTTTATAATTGCAGAAATCGGAAGCATTTTCCCTTCACTGGTGTTTCAAAGGAACTTGGAACGAGGGTATCTGTGACCTCCACACTGCTAACCCCAGTGATCATTCTCAGAACTTACTGTCTAGCATGATTCATAAGCCACAGTTGATGACTCCCTTCTCCAAGCACATGCTCTTCTCTTGGCTTCCATTCTTTTGGTTCTTCCTCATTTCCCAGACCACTAAACAGTGGAGTGCCCCTGAGCTCCGTCTTCAGACTTTTGTCTACCTTTATTCTCTATATAATCTCATTTAGTTTCTTTGCTCTAATTATCACCCATGTGCAGAGCATTTCCAAGTTTGTATCTCCAGCCCAGAGCCCTGCCCTGAATTCCAAACCTATATAGTCAGTTGGCACTAGTCTTCTCTTTATGTCTTTTTTTTTTTTTTTTTTTAAGATTTCATTTATTTATTTGACAGAGAGAGCGGGCACACGAGCAGGGAGATCAGCAGAGGGAGAGGGAGAAGCAGGCTCCCCGCTGAACAGAGAGCCCAATGTGGGGCTTGATCCCAGGACCCTGGGATCATGACCTGAGCCAAAGGCAGACTCTTAACCAACTGAGCCACCCAGGCACCCCTCTTTATGTCTAATAAGCATATCAGATCTAATATGTCCAAAACTGAATTCTTCATTTTGTCCCCTTGCTCTAAACCCATTTCTTCCATAGTCTACCACATCTCAGTAACTGTCAACTCTCCTTCTAATTGTTTAAAAACCATGGAGTCATTCTTGTCTCTTCTATCTATTTTATATCTCAATTACAAATCCATCAGCAAATCTTCCTGTTGAGAATATGTCCAGAATCCTACCGCTTCTAACCCCTTCACTACTACTTGAACTAAACCATGTTCTCCCACTGAAGTTACGGTACTAGCCTCTCAGCTGGATTCTTTTCTCCAACTTTTGTTTCCTTTTAATTTGTTCTCAACAGATCAGAGTGATGCAGTCATGCCTGCTCAAAGGTGCTGAAAATGGCACATAAAGCCTTGCATGGCCTGTTTCTCCCCATTGTGCCATCTTTTACTGCCCTCTCCCTTCCCTACTGGATTCCATCTACACTGGCTACCTTGCCTCCTCAAATGCTACCTGGCATGTTCTCACCTCAGGGCCTTTGCACTTGGTGTGGCCTATGCCTTAACATTCTTCTCCCACATAGTAAGTAACCATGCCCTGTTCCCTCAGTTCTCTAGTCTCTGCTTCAGTTTACCCTGTTAGAGAGGCATACCCTAACTATACTGTAGAAAAGAGCAACTCCTCCCTGCCCACCCCACACAGTGTCTAGCTCCTGTGTCCTACTGTTTCTCCTTAGTCTTATCTCCAGCTGACCTGCTATAATTTACTTCTTTGTCTGACTCCTCCCTACCCCCCCACCCCCATGTAAACTCATCAGGTCAAGGACTTTGCTTTGTTCACTTTTGTATCTCCAACAGATCTTCTCTAACAGAAACCCGGGGCAATTCTATGTTGCATGAATTGATAAGACATCCTTCACGTATGTCTAGTGGAATGCTACACAGTTGACAGAAGAAGTGAGATAGGTATATATAGTTTTTTTTTTTTTTAAGGTTTTATTTATTTAAGAGAGAGTGCGTTCCCATGAGTGGGGCAGGGCACGTAGAATAAGAGAGTGAGGGAGAAGCAGACTCCCCACCGAGCAGGAAGCCTGATACAGGGCTCAATCCCAGAACCCAGAGATCATGACCTAAGCCAAAGGCAGATCCTTAACCAACTGAGCCACCCAGGCGCCCCTAGGTATATATAGCTGACCCTTGAACGACACGGGGTTAGGGCACCAATACCCCCCATGCAGTCAAAAATCATGCAGTATAATTTTTGACTTCCTAAAACTTAACTCCCAAAACTTTACTAATAGCCTACTGTTGACCAGAAGCCTTACTGATAACATAAACAGCTGGTCAACACATATTTTGTATGTTAATTATATTATATATGGTATTCTAAAAGTAAGCTAGAGAAAAAATGTTACTGAGAAAATCATAGGAGAGGTCACTTTGGGTGGCTCAGTCGGTTAAGTGTCTGCCTTTGGCTCAGGTCATGATCCCAGGGTCCTGGGATCGAGCCCACTATCAGGATCCCTGCTCATCGGGGTGTCTGCTTCTCCCTCTCCCTCTGCCCCTACCCCCCACTTGTGCTCTCTCTCTCTCTCTCAAATAAATAAAAATAAAATCTTCAAAAAAAATCATAGGAGAGGGGTGCCTGGGTGGCTCAGTCAGTGAAGCGTCTGACTTCAGCTCAAGTCATGATTGCATGGTCTTCGGATTGAGCTCAGCTTCCGTCTCTGCGCTCAGCTGGGAATCTGCTTGTCCCTGTCCCTCTTGCTCTGCCCCTCTCCCTGCTCATGCTCTCTCTCTTTCAAATAAATAAAATCTTAAAAAAAAAAATCATAGGAGAAAATACATTTGCATTACTGTACTTATCAAAAAAATCCACATGTAAGTGGACCTGTGCAGTTCAAAGCCCTGTTATTCCAGGGTCAACTGTATATGCTAACAATGAAAGATGTCTCCATGTGTGTTGATAGATAAAAATAGCAGGTGGCAGAATATTGAGTTTGATTCTTTAAATGTTTAAAATTACATTGCTAACATAATTATATGTGGTTTTTTATGAGGGCGAGGAGGGGCAGAGGGAGAATCTTGAGCAGGCTCCATGCCCAGCGTGAGCCCAGTGCAGGGCTTGATCTCATGACCTGAGCTGAAATCAAGAGTTGGGCGCTTAACCAACTGAGCCACCCACGTGCCCCAGTTTTGTATGTTTTAACATAGGAAATTTGATTTCTTTTTCTTTTTTTATTGAAGTATACTTAACATACAGGAAGTTTGATTTTTTTAAATTAAAAGTTAATTTTCTAAATTGTAAAATAGTACATAGATATGGCCCACAAAAAATTAAAGTGATGGAGAAGAGTGAAAGGGAAAGTCTTTTCCTTTGCACCTGTCAGAGATGTAACCACTGTCCACAGTTTTAGATTTTCTACTGATTTACCATTTTAACTTCAAATAATGTAACTCTTATTTAATTAACTTTAAACAAGATCTCTCTGCTCCCCATTATAGGAGATGAGTTTAACATATTCAAACTATCACCCAGCTGCTTTCTCATCTTTCAGTTTTTTAGTTATTGTCACACTATATGTGTGTGATATTGGGTTTTTTCCTTTTAACTATATATTTTATTTTAGCTAATTTTCTGTTTTATAAATTATTCTAAAACTTGAAAACACGTAAGGAACATTTATAATACTATGGTGGTTTCATTATTAGGCAAAGCAAAACCAAGTGATCTTACTGGATTCACAAAAAAAACCATCCTCGTTGTTGATTAAATTTGATCCATTGAGACAATTCTAGTTGTCAGGGGCTTTTGGATCTTCTTCTTCTTTTTTTTTTTTTTAATGTCAGGTTTATTATTTCCTTGAAAGCTACATCTTTTAACATTATATATGTTCTTAAAAGCTTTGATTTTTAAAAATGTACTTTTGTATTGAGTATTTTAAAGTACATTTCAGAAATCCTGACCCTGCTATCTCTGAATAACTTAACAGGCATTTTCTAAGAAATATTAACATTTTCCTAGATTGTTGAATTAACGTTATCACATTTACCTTTTATTGGTGTCTGTTCTTATGTAAAATAGAACTTTCCTCTCATCATCTGGCCCTATTTGGCTACACTGACATAGAGTTCCTCTAGAAAGGCAGGTTAAATGCTTAGTTCTTACCTTTTAATTACCAATTTTAATTTTTTGAATAAAATTTTAGGTTTTTTTTTTTTTTTAGATTTTATTTATTCGAGAGAGAGAGAGCATGAGAGGGGGGAGGGTCAGAGGGAGAAGCAGACTCCCCGCTGAGCAGGGAGCCCGATGGGGGACACTATCCTGGGACTCCAGGATCATGACCTGAGCCGAAGGCAGTCGCTTAACCAACTGAGCCACCCAGGCGCCCCTAAATAAAATTTTAATTTTTAAAGAAAGGAGTAGTAGCTGTATGAAATGGTGACAAATAACTTCCTCTTCTTTGATTATTATTCCGGCCTCGTGGGTTTTCATGGGTGTGTATCCAAAGGTATAATCAGTCCTCCTGGTGTTCAGCGGGTCACAGCCTTTTTTACCCTTTCATCAGTTGATGAACGTTTGTGTTGTTTCCACTTTTTGGCTATTATGAATAATACTGCTGTGAACATTCATGTCCAAGTTTTTGTATAGGCATATATTGTCATTCTTTTAGGTATATACTGAAGAGTGGGGTTGTTGGGTCATATGGTAACTATTTCTGAGGAACTGCCAAACTGTTTTTCAGAGCGGGTGTACCATTTTACACACCCAGCAGCAGTGTGTCACGTCCTTGTCAATGCTTGTTGTTGTCTGTTGTTTCGATTCTAGCCATCCTAGTCGGTGTGAAGTGACATCTCATTGTGGTTTTGATTTGCATTTCCTGAATACTAACGATATTGAGCATTTTTTCATTTGCTTATGGCCATGTGTATATCTTCTTTGGAAAAATGTCTATATAAATCCTTTGCCCATTTTTAAATTGGGTTGTCTTTTATTGTTGAGTTGTAAGGGTTTGATTTTAATTTTGAAGAAGTCCAGATTATCTATTTTTTCTTTTGTTACTTACGCTTTTAGTGTTGTAGCTACGAAGGCTTTACCTAACATAAGGTCATGAAACTCTCCTCCTGTACTCTCTTCTCAATGTCCTTTTAGCCCTTATATTTAGGTCTGTGATCCATTTTGTATTACTTTTTTATGTATGGTATCAGGAGTGGGGTCCAACTTTATTCTTTTGCATGTGGATATCCAGTTGTCCCAGCACCATTGGTGTGAAAAGACTCTTCTTTCTCCATTGAATTGTCTTGGCACCCTTGTCAGAAATCAGTTGACCATAAATGTAAGGGGTTTATTTCTGGACTCTCAGTTCTCCTCTATCGATCTGTAAGCCTATGCTTATTATGTCAATATCTCGTAGCTTTGTAGTAATTAAGTTTTGAAATCAGGCAATGTAATTCCTTCAACTTTGTTCTTTTTCAGGATTGTTTTGGCTGTGGGATCTCTTGCATTTCCGTAAGAATTTTAGGATCAGCTTTTCAGTTTCTACAAACAAACCACCTGGGATTTATAGCAGTTATGCTGAATCTATTGATCAATTTCGGGAGTATTGCCCTCTTAAGTCTTTCATCCCATGAACATGAGATAACTGTCCATTTATTTAGGTCCCTTTGTTTTCTTTTAATAATGTTTGCAGTTTTCAGTGTATAGATGTTACCCTTTTGTTAAAATTATTTCTAAGTATTTATTCTTTTTGATGCTATTGCAAATACAAGTTTTCTTAAATTTATTATATTTTCAGATTGCCCATTGCTAGAGAAATAGAGTTAATTTTTATATATTGGTCTTACATCCTGCAATCTTGTTGAGCTTGTGTTTTAGTTCTAATAATTTTAATGTAGGATTTTCTGTATATAGCATGATGTCTTCTGCAAGTAGAGATAGTTTTACTTCTTCTTTTCCAATCTGGATGACTTTTATTTTCTTGCCTCATTGCCCTCTAATACAATGTTGAATAGAAGTGGTTCAAGTGGACATCCTGTCTTGTCTTGTTCTTGATCGTAGGGGGAAAGCACATGATCTTTGACAGTGTTATGTTAGCTGTATGTTTTTTCAGAGATGCCTTTTTGGGGGTTGAAAAAGTTCCCTTCTATTCTGAGTTTGTTGAGTATCTTTATCATTAAAGAGTGCTGGATCAGGGAAATACAAATCAAAACCACAATGAGATACCACCTCACACCAGTCAGAATGGCTAAAATTAACAAGTCAGGAAATGATAGATATTGGCGAGGATGTGGAGAAAGGGGAACCATCTTGCACTGTTGGTGGGAATGCAAGCTGGGACAGCCACTCTGGAAAACAGTATGGAGGTTCCTCAAAAAGTTGAAAAAAGAGCTACCCAATGACCCAGCAATTACACTACTAGGGATTTACCCCAAAGATACAAATGTAGTGATCTGAAGGGGCTCCTGCACCCCAGTGTTTATAGCAACAATGTGCACAATAGCCAAACTATGGAAAGAGCCCAGATGTCCATTGAGAGATGAATGGATTAAGAAAATGTGGTGCGTGCGCGTGTGTGTGTGTGTGTGTGTGTGTGTATAGATGTGGTATATATACATACACATACAAACATACAATGGAATATTACTCAGCCATCAAAAAAAAAAAGAAATCTTGCCATTTGCAAGGACGTGGATGGAACTAGAAGGTATTATACTGAGCAAAATAAGAGAAAAACAATTATATGATTTCACTCATACGGAATTTAAGAAACAAAACAGAGGAGCATAGGGGAAGGGAGAGAAAAATAAAACAAGATGAAATCAGAGAGGGAGACAAACCATAAGAGACTCTTAATCATAGGAAATAAACTGAGGGTTGCTGGAGGGGAACGGGTTGGGGGAATGGGGTAACTGGGTGATGGACATTAAGGAGGGCACGAGATGTAATGAGCACTGGGTGTTATATAAGACTGATGAATCACTGAACTCTGCCTCTGAAACTAATAATATACTATGTGTCAATTGAATTTAAATTTAAAAAAATGAGAGTGTGCTGGGTGCTTTTTCTGTATCAGTTGAGATAATCATGTGGTATCTTTTTGTTCTTGAAGTCTCTCCACTACTTTTTTCTCCATTAATGCTGCTTGTTCTGTAGTAGGCTTTTTTACTCTTAAAACATACCTTTTTACCTCAGAAATTTTTATTTTACTGTTCCTTGATTATTTCTTTCTTTGTTCTTTTCCTCTGGAAAGTCTAATAGATTGTTTTGGAACCTCTGTGTTGTTCATGTTTCTTAACTTTTCTTTCCTGCTTTGACTTTCTGTTTTATCTTCTGAGAGATTTTCTTGACATTGTCTTCCAGATGACTGATTCTGTATTCAACTATGTTCATTTTATTATTTAGCTAATCTATTCAGTTTTCAAATTTTTGATAATCTATTTTGTTAAGTTTATTTTTCATGTTCTTTGCTGTTTTATCATTTTTATAGCTGTAGTATCCTTTGGCCCTCTTTGAACTTTTTAGTTTTAAAGTTGTTTTTATTGAATTATCTGTTTTCTCTTGGATCTTTTGTCTTTTCATTGTTGGATCTTCCCTTTTGTGCTGTTGGTTTCTTGAAAATGTGTGTTTGGGGACGCCTGGGTGGCTCAGTCAGTTAAGCGTCTGCCTTCAGCTCAGGTCATGATCCCAGGGTCCTGGGATTGAGTCCTGCATTGGGCTCCTTGCTCAGCGGGGAGCCTGCTTCTTCCTCTCCCTCTGCCTGCTACTCTGCCTGCTTGTGCTTTCTCTCTCTCTCTCTGACAAATAAATAAAATCTTTTTTAAAAAAAGAAAATGTGTGTTTGGCTTTAGTTGAATGAATTAGGGTGGTTAATAGAGGTTGTTGGCATGTCTTTTCCTGTCCAAGTGGCATAGTGCTGCTTCCCAAGTAGTGGGAGGGCTGACTGTGAGCTCTGAGTGTCCGGTAAACTTTGGGCAGAAAGACCAGCTCTTCTACAAATGTCAAAATAAGGAGGGCTTTGTTTTGATGAGTAGACTCTTTTACTCTCTAAGTACATTCCATTTCTTTCTCCATTGTATCAGTTGTGGAAGGTGGAGGTACTGTACTTTCTTTGCTTTTTTCCTCAAGCCACAGTATTCATACCAGGAGTCATCCCTCCCACTTTTGTTTCATTTTTAAATATTTACTTTTTTTTTTCAGCTTTATTTAAGACATCTGTTCTTGTGCTTTGTCCTGGGGTCAGAAGTGGTAGTATCCATGCCCCTCAGTATGCAAGGGGGGATCAAGGGGACCTTTACTGGACCTTATAGGTTTTAAATTGTGTGGTAATTGTCACATACGTACTCCTGATTTTTGCAAATGTAAGTCTCAGTATAAAAGCTTTTCAGGAACTCCCTTGAAAAGGCCCAGCCTGTTTCACTGTTGATGTTTTGAGCTATGAATTTCTTTATTTCACTTTTTCTGTCAATTTGAAGCCAACTACTTTTGAATGTTTCTTAAAATTTTAAATTTTAAAATATTTCTGATCCATGACTCTGTCTTGTTTCTTAGTGCTATTATGATTTCATTTTAAAAATATCTTTGCAGGGGCACCTGGGTAGCTCAGTCGTTAAGCGTCTGCCTTCGGCTCAGGTCATAATCCCAGGGTCCTGGGATTATGAGTTGGATCATCAAGAGTTGGATGCTTGACGGACTGAGCCACCCAGGTGCCCCAGTCATGTGCTTATTGGCTCTTATTATAATTATAGTTCTAACAGTCATATTTGTTTAGAAATACACTTTAAAAGAAGAGGATTGTAAGAGCAATCTAATGATAACTGAAGGAGATAATGCTCCTATACTTCAGTATAACACTTGAGGTTCATAATGATGACCCTTATTAACTATTAAGAGAAAAAAAAAAAAAAAAGCTTGGGGCGCCTGGGTGGCTCAGTTGGTGAAGCGTCTGCCTTCGGCTCAGGTCATGATCCCAGGGTCCTGGGATCGAGCCCCTCATCGGGCTCCCTGCTCCGCGGGAAGCCTGCTTCTCCCTCTCCCACTCCCCCTGCTTGTGTTCCCTCTCTCGCTGTGTCTCTCTCTGTCAAATAAAGAAATAAAATCTTAAAAAAAAAAAAAAAGCTTTGCTGCATCATAGGAAGAGTGAAGAACATTTTCAGTTATTTGGACTTCGCTGCAGCTCTAATCACAGCTCTAGCACTTACAGGCTGTGCATGTTGCTCGACCTCTTTGAGACTGATTTCACATTTTTTACTTCTTTGACACCCACATCAGTCTTCTCCCTTCCCCTTGTGTTCACCTATGTATTCTCTCCCAGGAATGATCTGATCATCTGCTCTCCTGGACTGCTTATTTCCTTCAAATCTTAACCCTGATACCACTTTCCCAAGGAATTCATCCCTGACTCTAGATTAGATTATGTGCCCTGTTGTATACTTTTATAGCACTTATCCCAGTTGGAATTTTGTGTTTATTATATGATTATTTAACAGCTTCTTTCAATAAATATTTACTGAGTGCTTAATAAATCTTTTCCAGGGGGTGCCTGTGTGGCTCAGTTCGTTAAGCGACTGCCTTCAGCTCGGGTCATGATCCTGGAGTCCCTGGATCAAGTCCCACATTGGGCTCCCTGCTCGGCAGGGAGTCTGCTTCTCCCTCTGACCCTAACCCCTCTCATGTGCTCTCTCATTCTCTCTCAAATAAATAAATAAAATCTTAAAAAAAAAAAAAATCTTTTCCAGGATTGTAAGCTTTATTAAGGCAGAATAATGACTGGGCCTGTGGGTTTTATGTCTGTTTTACTTGGTCATTGTGTCCCTAACACCCAACATAGTGCTCAGACATAGGGAGTGAGCAGTTGTTGAATGAATAAATACAGATGGAGATAATACTGCCTACCCTACTTACAAGGCTGTTGTGAGCCTTCAGAATGATTATGTGTATGAAGTGCTTATTAGCTTGCTTGTGGCCTGGTTGGGACAGTATCCCTAATTGTTAATGGGAGCTAGTCGGTCTGCTGTGGCTCGTGGGAGTGGTTCTTGTGGATACAGGTAGCCCTTAATTCATGCTCTCCCATTTACTAGCTCTCTGACCCTGCAGAGGTGCTTAATATCTCTGATTTGCATTTTCTTTATAAATGGAAATAATAATAACTTTTATAGGGTTTTGTAAGGATTGGCCTGTGACCATCACAGTGAAGCAGTTAGCGGACAGTAGTTACTCAGTAGGTAGTGGGCATAGCATTGGTCCAATGTTAATGAATAAGAGAAATAGGGCACCTGGGTGGCTCAGTTGGTTAAGCGACTGCCTTCGGTTCGGGTCGTGGTCCCGGAGTCCTGGGATCAAGTCCCACATCGGGCTCCCAGCTCAGCGGGGAGCCTGCTTCTCCCTCTGACCCTCTACCCCTCATGCTGTTTCTCACTCTCTCTCTCTCTCTCTCTCTCTCTCAAATAAATAAATAAATAAAATCTTTTTAAAAAAATAAGAGAAATAGTTAAGGAATATATAGAAAGTATCAGAAAATTCACATATGTGGAAACACTACATTCTCTGATAGATGGTAACAGTAGATGTATTGCCATTAGCCCATAATCCTCAGAATATCCAGTATTTCCCAATTATGTCTGTGATGGGTTGTATCATGTTAAGTTTAGTCTTGTTTTTAAGAGGACTTTGGGGGTGGTACGCCTGGGTTGAACAGTCAGTTAAGTGTCTGACGTCGGCTCAGGTCATGATCTTGGGGTCCTGGGATCAAGCCCCACATCTGGTTCTGCATTCAGCAGGGAGTCTGCTTGTCCCTCTCCCTCTCCCTCTGCCCCGTGCACCGCCCCCCCCCCCCGCCATCATTCTCTCTCTCTCAAATAAAATCTTAAAAAAGTAAAAGAACTTTTGGGAGTATGATTATATATTCCTAAATAGTTGAATTCTTTTGAGACTTAAGCCTTCCAAATTTTAAGATGCCTTAGAATGCCCTATCACTTGTGTATAAAAGTTATGATCATCCAAGTGACAGTGTTGGAAATCATCCTGGATTTTTGGACGACTGTGTGTTCATGGATAATGTGTGTGGATTTAGAAGATTATTCTGAATAGTAGTTCACAGTTCTTTCTGCCCAGAGTCCCAGGCATCCCCTGGGCATTGGATGCTTCATCAGCCTTTTCTGACAAAGGCATGTTGCCATATAAGTGAAAAAGACATGTTATTACAGGAATAACTTTTAATTTTCTTTAATTTACATATTTAAAAATTCGTTTGGGCACACTTGATACTTCAGACTATTTACAGGGACATGATCCATGCTATCATGTTAAACTTTGCTTCTCATTTAAATTGTTTTACTTTCATCTTGGCTATATGGCCCTGACTTCTGACTTTCATCAGAAGGAGTTTGTTTTATATAATTGTTTGCATTCATACAAGCGTTTGTGGAGGGGGATGCTTGGCTGGCTCAGTTGGTGGAACATGTGACTCTTGATCCCAGGTTTGTGAGTTTGAGCCCCACATTGGGTATAGAGATTACTTTAAAAAAAAATAAAAAATCTAAAAAACAAAGTGAAACAGCAAATGTCTATGGAGAAAGATGCAAAACTTTCTAGTGATTGGTTGATATACCTTTATTACAGGCTCAGCAAAACAGTCCCTCCTCTACGGGATCTGGCAACACAGAGCATTCCGGCAGCTCCCAAAAACAGATCTCCATCCAGCACAGACAGACCCAGGTAGGTTGGTGACCAATATACAGAGGAAAAGATGTGCTTAGGAATAAATGCTAACCACATATAAAATCTGTGAGTCCTCTCTTTGTCTTTCCTTTATTTCTCCGACCTTACCTGATTATTTGTGTGTATTTTACTCAGAACTTGTATTTTGAGTATTAAAGTCTTTTGGAAGGTGCTTTAACTTTTTGAGGTGTTTCTTTACCATTCTGGTGTGTTGCAGAGAAATGCTTATACTGTAGCATGGTATTGAAAAAGCACTTACTTTGGAGACCTCTAGGCCTGGGTTCAAATCCTGGCTCTACAACTTACACTATCTTTTTGGGCCTCAGTTCTTGAATACAAAACATCTGTAAAATGTGGTTGATTCTAGTTCTCTCAGACAATGTATGCAAAATGCTTATTAGGGCAAGCCTTTTAATACACTTCAGTGAATGTTAATTCCCTACTTTATGAAAGTAGTTAATTTATTCCTTGTACCTGCTTATTTGACAAGACCTAACTAGACTCCTTTAACATGTGGCACACGAACATAATTTCCTCCGTAAAGAGTTTTCAGAAACTCTTTTTAATTTAGGGAATGTTGTGAACGTTCAAAGTTAGTATCTGAAAAGGATAGTGGATACATCCTCCATTCTGTAGTGTTGAGCTAGCCAAATAAGTACACTGTGTTTTCTTGAAGCCTCTTGGCAGTGTGTTACCTTCAAGACAAGATGCTTGGCAATTTAAGAGAATTTCTTAAATCTTAAGAGCTATACAGTCTTCAGGAGTAGATTTTAATTTTATTTGAATGAGCAACTTTTGGACAGTTGAACCAGACTTTTGATTCAGAAAACTTCATTTCTCCCCTTCTGATTGTTCTTTGTTTCCACTAGGTGGCATGTTAGTTCTTTAGAGATTTAGGTCCTCTCTCCTCTGAACTCCTTTTCTATTCACAGTTAGTTTCATTTCTAGAGTAGTATGTTTCTGTATTGCTCAATGCACAATCATTTGAGAATTCATATATTTGATACCAGAGTTAACATGTGTTTGAAGTGCAGGTGTAGCAAAATATAAGGCTTAAAGAATGGGTTGAGAAAAGCAGATTTAATTTCTTTAGCCATGTGATTCCAGGCTGTGTTAGCAAGTGCTTTTTTTCCCCAGAAAAGTAATGAGAAAAGTATGATAACATGTAATATTTTGAGACTCATCTTAATTTGTTTTCTCTTTGTATAGTCTGACCTCACAATAGAAAAAATATCTGCACTAGAAAACAGTAAGAATTCTGACTTAGAAAAGAAGGAGGGAAGAATAGATGATTTGTTAAGAGTAAGTATTAAAATGTGGTAAGAGATTTTATAACAAGCACTGATTGATACTATGTATATTTGGATTATGCACATATCATAATTACTGTCAACCAAATAACAAATAATAAACATTTGGATATTTTCCTTTAATCTGAGGGAATCTTAGTAGGAACTAGGATCAAACCTATATTCTAAGCTTTATCTTTAAATTGGAAATCTTATGTTGTAGGATTTTAATATTTAAATATATACTAGAGAAATAGATACATGGAGTATGTGTTTCATCTGGAACTGTGAGAAACAACATAAAATACTGTTTCTATTCCAGAGAAGTTTTTGTAATTTAAAACTATTTCATAGGTACTTTTCAGCCCTGCTTTTGCATTTTGTGTCTTTTTTTTTTTTTTTTAAGATTTTATTTATTTATTTGACAGAGACAACAGCGAGAGAGAAAACACAAGCAGGGGGAGGGGGAGAGGGAGAAGCAGGCTTCCCGCTGAGCAGGGAGCCCGATGTGGGGCTTGATTCCAGGACCCT
Organism: Phoca vitulina; assembly: GCF_004348235.1. NCBI lineage: Eukaryota > Metazoa > Chordata > Mammalia > Carnivora > Phocidae > Phoca > Phoca vitulina. The sequence continues at coordinate 1,513,630 of NW_022589744.1, forward strand.
GGGATCATGACCTGAGCTGAAGGCAGCCGCTTAACGACTGAGCCACCCAGGCACCCCAGCATTTTGTGTCTTTTATATCAGTATTCGTCTAAAGGTTTTTGTGCTTACAAGAGAAACTTCAAAAATACCTAATCTGGAATTTAAAAGATACTTTTAGGAAATACACCGTGATATTTTAAAAAGATATTTTTCATATGCAATTTAGCATATTGACTGACCCCTTCTTTAAAAAACTTTGTTGGGGCGCCTGGGTGGCTCAGTTGTTAAGCGTCTTCCTTTGGCTCAGGTCACGATCCCAGGGTCCTGGGATCGAGCCCCGCATCGGGCTCCCTGCTCAGCGGGAAGCCTGCTTCTCCCTCTCCCACTCCCCCTGCTTGTGTTCCCTCTCTCGCTGTGTCTCTCTCTGTAAAATAAATAAAATCTTTAAAAAAAAAATTTAAAAATAAAAAACCTTTTTTTTATTATAAAAGCAGTATATGCTCTTTATAAATTTAGAGAATACTGAAAAATATGACACCCATAATTCCATTAACCAAGTAAAACATTTGGTACATTTCCTTCAGTAATTTTGAGCCATTTGTAGTGTGTGTATATATACACATATATAAATGCATATATAAATAAGTCTTACTGATGTATAAATAAAATTGATTAATAATTTTATCTTCTCCAGTGATTTAGAAGGTGTAGGTTTGATCATCATTTGTACTAATGCAGTAGTTTTCCAGCTGGCTCCATGGGGCCCTGAAGGTTCTGTTGGAGGAACCTCCAGGGCTCCCATGACACAGATGGGTGGGGATCTGCAGTTTTTCTTTATTATTGGGTAAGATGGTTTGAAGAAAGGGTTTTGTTTATTAACAATAATAGTAATGTTTATTAATAAAGATAATAAAAGTTACTGTGATTATCTCCCTCCAGAAGATTTTACCTCTAGTCTGTAATTATCAAAATCAAAATCAAAAAGTAGTGTATTTGACTCCCTCCTGTATAAAACCTGGAATTGAGCACATATCTAAACCATAAGCCCGGGGGTGCCTGGGTGGCTCAGTCGTTAAGCGTCTGCCATCGGCTCAGGTCATGATCCCAGGGTCCTAGGATCAAGCCCCGCTTCGGGCTCCCTGCTCGGCGGGAGGCCTACTTCTCCCTCTCCGACTCCCCCTGCTTGTGTTCCCTCTCTAGCTGTCTCTCTCTCTGTCAAATAAATAAAATCTTTAAAAAAATAAAAATAAACCATAAGCCCTATCTGAATAACATCTGATGTTTTTAGGCTATTATTACTAAATTATTTTAACATTTTATATAAGAATAATTCTTATATTACAAGCAGATTTATGACCTAATTTACAATAATTAGTTACACATGTTTGTTAAACTCATTGGCAGTATATTTTTTAAATCATAGTTTTTGTCTTCTTTTAGTTGACTGGAATACATTTTAAGTAATTAGTTTTCAAGAAGGATATTTCAGTGTTAAGTTTTTTGTTTCCTTGTAGATCTGAGAATTCTCTCTCTTGCCTTCCCATATAAAAGGTATTTTGTGTCATAACCTGTTAGCCTTCTCCTTTCACCGCCTTATTGTAAGACACACATACATACATGTGTGTGCACCTTTTACTTTTTTTTTTTTTTTTTTTTAGCATTTACTATTTCTGAGAAGACCGTGACCAAAGGAACAAACACTGTAATCTGTTTTTTGTGTTGATTATAGGTACTCTCTCCCCTTATTTTTGTATTTCAAAAAATTTTGCCAGGGTACATCTGTACATGGGTCTCTAAATTTTTATTCTGGAAGTGTGTGGTTATGCTTAATTTTTGCCTCTTTCTGTCTTACGTTGGCCTCTTCCTTGGTTTCTAGCTTGAACCCCTGATCTCTTCCCCTTATTTCTATCACTTCAAGTCTTATTTAATAAGATTGACCTTCTTTTCTCTATCTCATTAAACATTAATTTATCTTATATTTTCTGCTGTTTACTGTATCTTTTGTCAGTTTTGATTCTGTTATTTACATTTTTAGTTTACTTTTTCCCCTTATCTAATTCACTTTCTTAGTCTTTATGGTTTTTGGCTCTGATTTCATAGACACCATGTCTTTTTGTGTTTTATGGAATATGACAAGCTGTATTCTAAAATGTTCTTTTGATTCTTTAGGGAGATCATTTTCATCATTCTCAAGCTGATGTTCTTTTCCTTACTCAGAAATATTTCTACTTAGGTCTGTGTTTTGGTTGTTTCCTTTGCTCCATCTTTCAGCGAGGAGAGGCATATTTAGACTCAGCACCTACCTTCCGTCTTCCCTCGTTAGCACATGTGTTTGCTTGAGGTTGCTCTTATGCCTGTTTTTGTTCATATGGGTGCTGCTTGAATTGCCAGGGTTTTAATTAGGTAGACTGGGGGTTTAAAAAGCTCCTAGCCCAATTTCAGGACTGACAGGGTTTTGTCCAGAGAAGCTCAGCTGGACTGAAAAAGGATCATGGGCTCATCTCTTTTCTTCAGCCGACTGTTAAGATGGAGAAGATGGAGTATATGAAAAACTTGAATCCTGACTTAGTACTCTTTTTGAATTTTAAAAAAATGACTGCTTTCATTTTCTAGGAAACAGTATGTTCCCTTTACTCACCATTACCCGCCTTTTTCTCCCTTGTTTTCTGAAGGTTGTAGTCTTTTCTTTGGCTGTAGAACAATACCAAAGAAATGGAGGCGTCAAAAAGGAAGACACCAAAAGCAGCTGCCACATTTTCCAAGTTGATTAGCATTTGTGTTTCTGATCTGGAGGGGCAGGGAATGAGCGCTCCTTACGTCTCCTTTCAGGCAGGCATGGTTGGTTCGTTGGGTTTTTCCATTTTGGTGAGATGTTGGATAAGGCTGCATCAGGAGGCTGTAGGCAGGGGCTGTTTTAAACCTGAATACAAAGTTGTTCGTGCTGGAAAACCACAAAAATTTAGAGTTGCTAAAATTTTATTGTATTTTGGTACATCTGGGTGGCTCAGTCAGTTAAGTGTCTGCCTTCGGCTCAGGTCTTGATCTCAGGGTTCTGGGATTGGGTCCCGCATTGGGCGCTCTACTCAGCGGGGAGTCTGCTTCTCCCCCTCACTTTCGCTCTGTGCTCTCCCTCTCCCTCCCTCTCTCTCTCTATCAAATTTATTTTATTGTATTTTATTTTGTTATTTATTTATTGAAGTCTTTATTTATTTAAGAGAGAGAGAGAGCTTGCACAGGAGTATGTGTGCACACAAGCAGAGGTGGGGGGGCGGGGTGGGTAGAGGGAAAGGGAGGGAGAGAGAGAATCTTAAGCAGGCTCCATGCCTAGTGCGGAGCCTGACACGGGACTTAATCTCACAACCCTGAGATCATGACGTGAGCTGAAATCAGGAGTCAGACCCTCAACCGACTGAGCCAACCAGTTGCCCCTTAAAATTTAATTTTTTTTTTTTAAAGTAAGCTCTGCACCCAACGTGGGGCTTGAATTCACGTCCCCAAGATCAAGAGTTGTCGCATGCTCTACCGACTGAGCCAGCCAGGCTCCCCTGGAGTTCTTAAAAGTTTAAATAAGCTGCCAGAGTTTGATTCCATACATTTGATTATAGATTTTAAGGGAATCCTCACCTTCCAAAAGGAGATTGAATTTTATGTAAACATTACATAGTCTTTGTCTTACAGATTCTTTTTTTTTTTTTTTTTTTAAAGATTTTATTTTTAAGTGATCTCTACACCCAACATGGGGCTCGAACTCACAACCCTGAGAGCAGGCATCGCAGGCTCTACCAAACTGAGCCAGCCAGGGACCCTGTAGATTCTTTATTATGAATTAGTCACATCTACCCAAATGTACTTGCACTTTGCCTTTGATAGAGTGGTCCATAGAACTCTGTAAGAACGGATAGAAATTATACATATGAGTAGAAATTGGAGCTGGAAGCTGTTGTACATGGGCCACTTTAAAAATGAGGCTGTAAAGTCTCAGAAATTGCGTGTGCTGTAATATCTTCCATTTGTGCTTTTTAGTGTTTCAGAAACACTTATATCATTTGATTGGGAAATGCCAGATCTTTTTTCACAACTCAAGCACATTATTATAAAGTAGCATTTATTTCCTGAAAGAGTAGAGATCTTTTGTTAATACAAGAATAAGTTTAAAAATTGCAAGTCAAAATTGACCTTGGGTTAGTGGTTCTTCCCTTCTCTGTTATTGTAGGAGGTTTGACTTTTTCAAAGTATTTAGCCCATTCTCCTGACCACAGCTAAATTAACTGTGTATTTACATTCTGGCATTCTTGAGAACCGGGACCTCGTATTCATCTTGTTTGTTAGTTCTGTCTTATGCGGGCATGGGTGTGCCTGGCTTCTCTGGTAAGAAACATTTATGTAAATTCATGTCTCTTTTTCTTTGGAAACAAGAATAGAAAAACAAAAACAATTGAACATAAGAACATTATGTGGTTTTTAAAAAAATTCTGTAATTTTTTTATGTTTAATTATCCTTTGTAAGTATTTTGTGAGTGCTATAAAGTGCTTAATCACCTTTTGAATGTATTTTAAACATCTCATTAATTGTAGGTTTTTTTATTTTGCGACAGTTTAGGTATATGTGATGTACTAGATTTACCTGTAACTGCCTTTTGAGAGGAGTAAAATATGATCAGTAGAAAAACGTGCCCACTTGTAGAAACAATTCATCTTTACTAAATAGATAAGTTTATGAAGAGAGACTAAAGGAATGAAGTATTTGTTTTTTAAATCTGGTTACTCTTAGCTCTTTGAACCTTAATTTTGCTTTTGATTGAGCAATAAGAAATTATGTTTGGACTCCCTAAAAGCTGCTGATGTATTTAATCTGTCTTCCTTGGAGCTAATTTAAAAAATGTTTTCCCCTTGAAGGCCAACTGTGATTTGAGGCGGCAGATTGATGAGCAGCAAAAGATGCTAGAAAAGTACAAAGAACGATTAAATCGATGTGTGACAATGAGCAAGAAACTCCTTATAGAAAAGGTGAGTGTTGGGGTGGCCTGAACCCTGCGTCCCCGGACGCTCAGGGTGTGGCATTGCTGTAGCTCCCCACTCCTTACCTGAGATGAAAATATTTTAAAGTAGGGCTTTTTAGGAGAAGACTCCTTATGATTTGACAATTAGAATTCTTTCTTACATGGACACTGGCCCAAGCATCCAGAGTGATAATTTGGGGCATTGTTTTTGGTTGTGCCTTGCTTGGAATGGAATGTTGATTGGACAGGGACAGCTTGGCCTAGTTGAATTTATTTGCAGTGTCGCTCTCCCCCATTCGTACATTCATCCGATCATTTGAAGTGCATATCCTGTTACTACTGCAAACCTTTAGTAATAGTTACTCTTCCATTTTAGAGATGGTAATTGGAGTAACTTACATATATAATAATGTGATAATTTGTGCCTTAAAAAAGTTAAGTTGACATACACTTGTATGCAACTGCTTTAATTGGCTGTTGTTTCCTTTATTAGAGTAATTGATTAGCTGTGACTTGACTTTAATAGTTATTAGTAACTATTTCTTGAAAATTTTTTTTATTATATCCCTAGTATATTTATAGTCTATTGAAAGATATCAGTACTGCTAATGAAATAAATTATTACAAACTAGAGGTTTCTAACAGATTGGTGATTGCTTCTGCTGAAGTCTTTGGAATGCTGTTAAAAAGACAGGGAGCACTGACAAAAGGGAAGTAGGTTATTTTATTGATGTCAAAGATACTGAGGAGAATGTTGTTTTAGCTTTTAATTCATTAATTTTATAGAAAGGAAACCACTTTTTTCCATTAATACAGAGAATTTATTTAAAGTTTTAGGGTACTTCCTGAAGACCATGTAGAGTCAGCCAGTTACTAAACTTTGATCAGTATAGTGCGGAAAGTAAACACCATGCTATATCTGAGTTCTCATCAGAGAATAAAGTTCTTTTCTATTTGTCCTTTCCCCTAAGTCAAAACAAGAAAAGATGGCGTGTAGAGATAAGAGCATGCAAGACCGCTTGAGATTGGGCCACTTTACCACCGTTCGACATGGGGCTTCTTTTACTGAACAATGGACAGATGGTTATGCTTTCCAGAACCTTATCAAGTAAGTGAACTGCAGTGATTAAATTGCAGTTGAAAAGTTGCTTTAAGGGGCACCTGGGTGGCTTGGTCGGTTAAGCGACTGCCTTCAGCTCAGGTCATGATCCCACGGTCCTGGGATCGAGTCCCACATCAGGCTCCTTGCTCCGCGGGGAGCCTGCTTCTCCCTCTCCCACTCCCCCTGCTTGTGTTCCCTCTCTCGCTATGTCTCTCTCTGTCAAATAAATAAATAAAATCTTTAAAAAAAAAAAAAAGTTGCTTTAAGTTTTCTGTAATTGTAGTAATTAAAAATTCTAGCCATGGTAGTCCTCTTTTCATTCAGCTTTGGTCCCTACATGTGTAAAGAAACATAGGGAATGAGGTGAAGTCCTAGAAAAAATGACAAAAGTAATCAGAGAAATAGTAAATGTTCTACATTAAAGTTTAAAAGAATCAGAATTTGGGGCACCTGGGTGGCTCAGTCAGTGAAAGGTCTGTCTTCGGCTCAAGTCATGACCCTGGAGTCCTGGGATTGAGCCCCGCATCAGGCTCCCTGCTCAGCGGGGAGTCTGCTTCCCTCCCTCCCTCTGTCCCTCCCTCCCTCCCTCCCTCTCTCTCAAATAAATCAATAAATTAAATCTTAAAAAAAAAAAAAATCAATTGCTGAAGTTAAGGAAGAAAAATCGAGAACTTGACTTATCTTTTTAATTATGTAATGAATTTTCACGAGGAGTCAGCATGTTGATTCTGGGTCCATAGAAAAATGAAATGGGCAAGGACCTAAGGAGGAACGTCCTGAGTTAGGTATAAAACAAAATAAAACCCTAGAAGAACCTTACAGGATATGCCCCTGAGGCCCTTTAAGGAGACGGTGTCCAGTCATTAGAGAGTGGCTCCCTTAAAGGTAGGGGCTCAGGCTAGGGGCCAGCCACAGTGTGTATCTGTCAGCAACTTGGAATCTTAAGCACTCTTTCACTTTATCATAACTTTGGTTTGAAACATTCAAGTATTTACTTCAAGGAGGAAATTAACATTTAAAATCCTAAAATTCCAACTATGTAAATAGCTAAGATTAGCTCTGGACTTAAAAAATATATATATCTTTAGGTTATAGTATCTTTTGGTATATCTTATTTCTTTGTCTTTATTTGTTAGATTATTTTCATCTGAGACTGGGGGGAAGGGCATTGTGTTTTTAACTGTGGGCTCTCAGACATTTGATCTATAGGTCACCATGAGTTGGAGGGTTCCATAGACTGCTTTTCCTTTTTTCGTTCCTGAAGTAACTTACTGAGCAGTAATTGGAGAGTGTGGGACTCCTTTAATAGTAATGAAACATAAAGAAATAACAAATTTATAACTGAAATAAAGTACAGATACTGATCTTATTAATAATACTAACCCTGGATTGCACATTAGCAGTCACTTTTATACGTGATACATTACCCTCCATTTGGCTTAGGTATGTCTTTGCCTCACACATGTACCTTGAGTGTGTGTAATTTGGTGTGATAAGAGGTTAGCTATTGAGTCAAAGACACATTACCCAGGAAGACAAACAAAGCCTTTTGAGTTAGGGCAGGTGCCGAGGCTCAGAACAACATCCACTCCGAGCGCTAAGCATAGGTGGCTGGGGAGAGCAGAAGCGCACCAGGGCAGTGGACATGGCTGTACACCAAGGCCTGACACCCTGACCGGGGCCTGCAAATTGCCCTGAAAGTGGAACACCAGTTTCATTAGAATGAGGGGACCGGAAGCTATATCCCCAATACTGGCCAAAGCCACCTAGTGCTCACACTGAGTCCTAGATGTGATGGTGACTCCTGACAGTGGTTACTCTTTAGATGGCTGTCTCTAAAATGTCTAAAGACTTTGACTGAAAATAATAGTGTGTTTGTATAGAGATACAAAATGTAATTAATTTTTTTTTGAGAAGTGCTCACAGTTTTAGTTGATAGCAGTATTTTATCTTTTTACTTTGTAAACAGCCGCCCCGAGGCCCAGAAGGTTCTGGAAATCTTTCACAGAGTACAAAATGGTGACTTTGTGTAGAGCCATCAGAGCAGTTAGGACTGTCTAAATTAGATCCTTAACTAGGGATTGTTCCTCCTAGGTGGATAGCATTTTTTCATGGTTTTAGGTCATATAAATGACAGAATATCCATCTCTTTTCTTGGGCAACTGTTTCTGGCTGTTGTCTACTAATTACAGGTATTTTATTTTCTAGTTTCACTTTAATAAATTAATTCCCTTTCAGTTTTAATGCAGAAATTGAGATTCTTCATTTGTAAAGGCTATATTTGATATCCTCATAAATGATTATTCTCTGTATATAAGAAACTCCATGATACATAATTTGGTTAAAATGATGTCTAAAAATATGTGCATTTGTTTTTTAATACCTCTGTTACTGGTTATGTATAGTATGGTTGGAGTCTGGAATACAGTTTTACCGTTGAAGGTGCCTGTATTCATTTCCCAGGGCTACTGTAACAAAATGCCATAAATTAGGTGGTTTGAAACAACGTAAGTTTATTCTCTCACAGTCCAGGCCAGAAATCCCAACCCAAGGTGTTAACAGACCATACTTCCTCTGAAGCCTCTAGGGAGGATCATTCTTTGGCATTCTGTGGCTTGAGGCAGCATGGCTTCAATCTCTGCCTCCATCTTCACACGGTGTTCCCCCTGTGTGTCTCTGTGTCTTCTCTCCCTTTGTAAGGGCACCAGTCATACTGAATTAAGGGCCTACCCTACTCCAGTATGACCTCATTTTAACTAATGACATCTTCTTCGATGACCCTATCTCCAAAGGTTATAATCTGAAGTCCTGGGGGTTAGAACTTTAACATATCTTTTTAGGTGACCTACTTCAGCCTGTAATGGGGCCTAAGGCTGATTGTCTTTTGTTTTCTTTTAGAGGTAATGGCTTTTTAAATAGGGTTATTTAGATTGGAGTGAGACAGATTTATCAGATCATCAATACCTCTGTAAAAGATAGTGGAAGTACTCTCTTTCTATGGGTGATAAATGGCAATCATTCTCTAAAATTGATGCAGTGCAAGGATTTAAGGATCAACTCTAAAAGGCACTGTCATATGTGTTGGAGGTATAAGGCTTGATAAGACATGGTTCTTTTCTAAGAGAAGTTACCGTTTACTGATGTAATTCCCAACTTTACTCCCAAAATAAACCTAAATGAAGTATCACTGATGGGACTATCTTTAGATGATTTTTATTTGCAAGTATAAATAGCTAAATCATTTCAAGAATATCAAGAATTAATGTAGGAATCATTTTTATATATAATCGTGATCTCTGGTGCATCCTTTTTTATGTTCAAGCAGGTGTTCTCATTCTCAGAATATGCAGTTTAAGATTTCCCCAAGTTTTTAGCATCATTGTCCCCTGTCTTTATGCTTTATATATATGATGGTTATGGGGCCCCTTTCTTGGTGGGTCTCTGCAGATCAAATTTTTGGATTCTTACTAGAAACAATAGTAAATTAGTTTTATTTTATGCTTAATAAAGGTGATTGCTAAAAATCTATCTTCCAAAGCAACTGATCTTCAAAGACAAAACACTATGGCACTCTGCTAGCCCACTATAGTTTATAGCTTAAACTATATGTTGTATGGTTATCTCCAGAGAGCTCATTGTGCTTTGCACTCACATGGTCCGTGAAAGGATAGAAAAGGAGCCAAAGATATTTTACCAGTTTTTTGATTGGGAAACTCCTCTTAAGAGACAGTTCTGAGACATTGTTTTCCTTGAAGCATTCACTGAGTCAGAAAGAGGATTGTGATTTTACCTAAGGATTCTAGTCTCAATCCAGAATTCTTTCAAGCCATATACATGTATTTTGGTGGGGAGGCATATCTTTAATGATAGTTAAGAGGTTTTTTTCAGACAAAAACTCTTTTGAGTTATGATTCCATTCTGCTGTTAAATTGACATTAGTGACCAGCTCATCCTGATCCCAGTGGGATTGTATTATCAGATGAATGGTTTTTTATTTACAGTGCTTTGATTAGGTTAATCTTGCTCACAGTATTGTCCTTACAGATACGGGAGCATAAACTGTGGGCATCTACCTTGGAATTTTTTTGGTTGCCGTTCTTCCAAGAAAAATACACTGAGTGTAGGGAAGGTCAAGAGACTGACTACTGCAGTGTTCGTTCAGGGAAGAGGGTTGAATAGATCTCATTTGAAAACAGGTTAACAACTTAGATTCCATTATTCCGGGGCGCCTGGGTGGCTCAATCGTTGGGTGTCTGCCTTCGGCTCGGGTCATGATCCTAGGGTCCTGGGATCGGGCCCCACATCGGGCTCCCTGCTCGGCGGGAAGCCTGCTTCTCCCTCTCCCACTCCCCCTGCTTGTGTTCCTGCTCTCGCTATCTCTCTCTCTGTCAAATAAATAAATAAAATCTTTAAAAAAAAAAAAAAAACTTAGATTCCATTATTCTGCAGAAATGAAGATGGGATCAATAAAGGAGGTAGGAGAAGCATGGTAGAGAGAGAAGGAGAAGGGAGCTAGCATTTGATTCTCAACTAGGGTAGGTGATTTAAAGATTTTAATCTTTTAAATGGTTAATCCCAAATCTTGGTATATTTTTAATATGCCAGCTCTCCAAACCCTAATATCTGTTAGGCATACATGAGAGAAAGTGGTTTTCTTATATTGATATTTTTACTGACTCCTAATTTGCAAATGGGTTTATTATAGAAAGTTCAGACGTCTTATTAGGAAATCCTCTAATGGTGATGGTGTTAGATATCTGAAGAATCTTTATATATGTTTTTTGTGAATTCATTTTATGTCCCATACCCTAAGGAGTTTTTACGAGTTGCAAGGCCTCATTGTGCTTTCTCTGAACGTACTTGTTTTTGAAAACCTTAGTTTAGGGGTGCCTGGGTGGCTCAGTTGGTTAAGGGTCCTGGGATCGAGTCCCGCATCAGGCTTCTTGCTCATTGGGGAGCCTACTTCTCCTTCTCCCTCTGTAGCTCCCCCTGCTTGTGCTCTCTTGCTCTCTCTCTCTCTGACAAATAAATCTTTAAAAGGAAGTAAGAGAGAGAGAGAGAAAAAAATTCTTCCTTGAGTCAGAAAATAAGGTCACAGTGAAAATTGGATATTGTTCCTGCCTACTTTCCTGGTCTGAGAATAATCATAACTACTGTCTTAAAGCACAGACTCATTCCAAAAAAAAATCTTTCTGTTGTCGGTTATTTGACTCTTCCAACCTGAAGTTAAAATCAAATCTTTACTTGATTTAAAGGGGCTTATTTTTTTGAAGTTTATCAAAATCTGTGGGTACCAAGATATTTGTGTGTATTCCGCAGCTGTCTTACAATTTTTTTGACCTTCTGTGCAACATCTTTTATATCTCCAGGCAGCAGGAAAGGATAAATTCACAGAGGGAAGAGATAGAAAGACAACGGAAAATGTTAGCGAAGCGGAAACCGCCTGCCATGGGACAGGCCCCTCCAGCAACCAATGAGCAGAAACAGAGGAAAAGCAAGACCAACGGAGCTGAAAATGAAACGTATGTTCTTTATTCACGTGAACTGTGAGGTACCACACTCTCCCCCAAAATACTGATATCCTGTTAAGTGCCACTGGACAAAATGATAAATTATGGGGATTTCTAGAGCATTAGCTTTCTTTTTAGTTACATTAGTGGATTTACTCACAACTTATATATAAAAACCATGTAAAATTAATTCATTTTCTTAGTCCTGATCTTATTTAGGTATTTTCGAATGAGTGGGAGAAATAATTCACTTAACTTGACGTCATGGTCTTTGCCCACTCTTGTAACAAATGTAATGTCATCATGGTAGTCAAATGACATAGTTGCTTATGTGTGGTTCTGGGTTATGGTGCATTGGTACCATCTTGTGGGAATTACCTATATATTACTATATATTACTTACTTAAAATACGTCTTTTGCCTTTATGTTTTCATATCAGTTCTCAAAAACATATTAACCCATAATCCACCTCAAGTATAATGGTATTTGTACTATATCATTAAAAGCCCATGACATCCCATTCCAGTGAGAAGGATGGCTTAACTTAATGCCAGTACTCACTCCATACATACCTGATGTGTTGGGGAGCCTTTTCCTTGACATTCATTTAATAAATCTGTGTTAAATGCTTATTATACACTTGGCCCTGTTCTGGAGACTGGGGATACAGAGCTAAAGGATACAGCCCCAGCCTTAGGAGCTCACAGTTTATTTAGGGGAAATGAACAGATGAATAAACTAATAATTACATTGAGTGTAGTGATAAAAATACACACAGTGAATAAGCTTGGGAAACATCTTCATTCTTATAAATAAATATTTTAAAACTAGATTCTAAATTTGAAATACTTCCTTTCAGAAAGTCCAAGTAGGAGCCCAGATTTGAAAGAGTTTCTGGGCACATGTTGTACACATTAATCTGATCATTGTCTTCTTTTGCTATCACTCCCATATTTATTTTGTGAAGGGACTCTCCCTCCAGTATTACTTGAAAATTATCAAATGCTAGTGCTTAAGACCATTGGCTTAGGAGTAGTAGAAGGCAGAGGCTGTTTCCTAGCCAGAGAACAATAATTAGAATTCAGTCCAGGCCAGTCGTGTGTCAGTAAGCAGTTGCCATCTGGAGTCCTGTGTCACATCCAAGCTGGAAGGCTTTCAGTCCAGTTTTTAATTAGAGTATCTGTAACTTGGCTCATTCCTTTGGCCAGAAGCCAGAAACATTCCTCTGGAGCCTTAGAGTGAGTCACATTATCATTCCTGGTATTGAACCTATTTTAGGCAGGGAGAGTCCCTAGCTATGATTTTTCATTTCTCCCTTTTTTACTGGTGTGATATGGATTAATGGATGTAAGTATGTCTGCCACTGTGAAGAGACAGGTGTAACAGCCCTAGTGGATACATTTCTTCTTGTTATTCTTTTTATTTTATTTTAGTCAGACCTCAGAGACTATTTTGTAGCCCTACCTGGTTGATAGGATAGCTGTTTCTTCTTTCTCCTGCTATTTAGAGTATATCTAAATAATGACATCTGAAACTTAGAAGTATATGTGTGTACTTCTAGAGTATGAAGAGAGTGAAGTTGGAGGAGTAAGCTGTCACTTCTTAAAGGCTCATTCTTTTTTTTTTTTTTTTAAAGATTTTATTTATTTATCTGAGAGAGAGATTGGGAGAGAGCATGAGAGGGGGGAAGGTCAGAGGGAGAAGCAGACTCCCCGGTGAGCTGGGAGCCCAATGTGGGACTTGATCCCGGGACTCCAGAATCATGACCTGAGCCGAAGGCAGTTGCTTAACCAACTGAGCCATCTAGGCACCCTTAAAGGCTCATTCTTACGATGTAAGGGTTCAGTTGGGGTAGGTGGAACACAGAATAAGTGATCAGCCATCAAGTCAGCCCTTTGAGAATTGTGTTTAAATACCTTTTTACAATTTATGGATTATTTCACATTCTCATTTAATAGGCACAGCAGCTTTGTTAGACGGGGATCATTGCTTGCTGCATTTTTAAGAAACTAAGACTTAAGTTAAAGTTAATTGTCCAAGGTCCCATGGCCAGTGGCCTGAGTTGCACTTTGAACCCTAGACCTCAGACTCCAAATCCTGGACTCTTCCACTATGTCATTCTTCTCCTTGTTATTATAGTATTATGCAGAGTCTAAGAGTTATCAAATAATCAAATCCATTGGCTTACTATTTTCCCTTCAAAAAAAAAACAAACCTAGGCATATAACTTTTGGCTACCTCTCCCAATGGATTTTCATCTGAGATTGTATGGACAAAACTCATTTCATAAATAACATAAAAATATAGCTCATTTATTTTCTCATTTTTTACAAATTAGTCTTCTGGCTTTGCAGTCCTTTCTTCATGTCATATCTGATAAATCAAAGAAGTTTTCTCTTGTCAAAGGATTGCAAGCTAATCTGTCTTAGTTACTTTAACAGAGAGACTGAATATACTGTACAGCATGCTTTGGCATTTGTCTTTTCATAGGCACACTACGATTTCAAATAATTTACTGGGATTTCAACCATTATCTTCTAGGTTAACATTAGCAGAATACCATGAACAAGAAGAAATCTTCAAACTTAGATTAGGTCATCTTAAAAAGGTAAGTGTAATGAGAAAAATATGTCTGGAGAATTTAGTTTACATGTGGTATTGGAGCAGATGTCATGGTTTGACATACCTGCAGAAATCTTGAGTAGTTGTGCTCACTATCACATCTTGTATTTAATTTTTTTTGAGATTTTATTTGTTTCAGAGAGAGTGCATGCACAAGCAGGGGGGAGGAGCCGAAAGAGAGAGAATCTCAGGGAGACTCCCTGCTGAGCATAGAGCCCGACTCAGGGCTCAATCTCAGGATCCTGAGATCATGACCTGAGCCGAAATCAAGAGGCAGAGGCTCAACCGGCTAAGCCACCCAGGCACCCCGCCCCTTTTGTATTTCTAATGATGAAATGTCTTTCAATTTTTGAGTCAACTCCAGCCACCCAGTGGCAGCACTTTTTTTTTTTTTTTTTTTAAGATTTTATTTATTCATCTGAGACACAGAGATACAGAGAGAGAGAGAGCATGAGCAGGGAGAGAGGCAGGGGGAGAAGGAGAAGCAGGCTCCCCGCTGAGCCAGGAGCCCAATGTGGGGCTCGATCCCAGGACCCTGGGATCATGACCTGAGCCGAAAGCAGATGCTTAACCATCCGAGCCACCCAGGCGCCCCGGGAGCACTTTTTCAACCAATGATATACCAATAGATAATTCTGGTATATGTCATAAAGCTTCATAAGTAGTTATCCTTATAGTAAAAATTAAATACAATATGAGTAGGTGGTTCAGATTTGTCATAAAGCTTCATAAAGCTTCACAAGTAGTTATCCTTATAGTAAAAATTGTCATATATGTATATGTCATAAAGCTTCATAAGTAGTTATCCTTATAGTAAAAATTAAATACAATATGAGTAGGTGGTTCAGATTTGATATGAAAACTCTTAGGATATTTTATTTTATTTATTTATTTATTTTAAAGATTTTATTTATTTGAGAGAGTGCATGTGCGCATGTACACGCACGCGCGCGCGCGCGCGAGAGAGAGAGGGAGAGAGAGAGCACAAGCAGGGGGAGCGGGAGAAGGAGAAGCAGACTCCCCGCTGAGCAGGGAGCCTGACACGGGACTCAATCCCAGGACCCTGGGATCATGACCTGAGCCGAAGGCAGACACTTAACCAACTGAGGCACCCAGGCGCCCAAAAACCCTTAGGATATTTTAAATCACATAGTAGCTCTTATCTCTTGCCTAAACTGGCTAAGAAGAGAAGGTCTTGTACAAGCCATATTGTAACACAAAGGCACCCACATAAAAATTGTTGACAGTGTTCACAGAGGCATCTTGGATGTAGTTGCTCATCTCCTAAATTTAACAGCCCATACATTTTTGGTAGATGCCACTTACGGTGATGATGGTCAATAAGCATTTAATAAACTGCTGTTGGTGTGTGTTTGTTTTTCCCCACTGGGTTCTCAGATCTTGTTAAATCAGTGGAACTTAAGGCACCAAGCATGATCCATACTTACAGAGCAGAACCAGATAGAGAATCTGATTTTTGTTTAAAGAAAAATGTGTGTGCCTATATGTAAAAACAGAGAACATTTCTGGAAATTTACACAAGACACTTAAAAGCAGTTACATACAGGGAATGGGCATAATAGAGAGGAGGACTTGGGAGCAGAGGGCTTTTTTCTTACTTGTGTACTCCTTTGTATGGTTTGAATTTTTTTATTATTTGCTGTGGGCTTGTTTTTTATGATTATCTTAAAAACTTTTTCAATTTGAAAGAAACATTTTCCTTTAGTTTTTCAAAAGAGAAATGTCTGCTGTTTTTGAAATGAGATTCTGAAAAGGTGGTGTCCTGTGTTCTGAGCTATTTCTTTCCTTTTCACTTTAGGAAGAAGCAGAGATCCAGGCAGAGCTGGAAAGGCTAGAAAGGGTTAGAAATCTACATATCAGGGAACTAAAAAGGATACATAATGAAGATAATTCACAGTAAGCAACTTGGGGGTATGTTGGGTTGGAGATTGCTGAACACTTTCTGACATGAATGGTCAAGAATGATGTTTCTGCATATTATAAATTGGGTAAATGATTCCACAGTGTATTTAGCTCTGTTGCAAGGTTATAATACAGGTTTGTGAACACAACTATGATGTGCTTTAGTTTAAATATATGTAAATATATTAGATTTATATGTTAATATCTATACATGTATTATAGCACTTTTACACAAGTAGAGGTCACTAAAACAATATAGCTTTGCAGTTGTACGTAGTTGGGATACACTGTATATTCAGATTCCTGCAGAACCTTGCTAAATGGAAGCATGGGTGACAGTGTGGTGTCGTGGAATGATACCGGGTTGAGATGGCACTGGTTTTGCAATGACCTTTAAGGGCCATTTGGATGTTGAGATTTTAAACAAGACTCTCTTAAGTTCAGTGCATTAATTGTAGATGAATGCCCACCTTTGTTTATAAGTCATTTAAAGGATTGCAACTGAAAAGTAGATTAAAGTGGGAAGTAGCTTCAGTCCAGAATCTGTTCCTTCCCTTCTCTTGTTTTTCTGACTCTGAACCATCAATTTTTTGGGCATAGCTGTAGCTTGTGTATATTTGTTTGGCCAGTGTGAGCCATGGGCTTTCCTTTCTGTGAAGTGTCAGGCCCCACAGTTCCCATGACTGAGCTCTCCGTGTGTGTCCGACACAGTGCCTCGTGCCCTGTTGCTGTCAGCTCATCTTCCCAGTAGCCCAGTGAAACTCAAGTCAGCCTGACCAGGGACCCGTACCCGTGCGACTGAACAGCTCCAGAGCTGACCGCCCCACGGTCATGTCGCCTCTCTCTGCAGGCATGTCAGTGTCTCAAAATGAAAGTAATTTCAGGATTAATAGTGGGGCTATTTAAGATCCGGAATTAGGTAGAAATATTTATGAAGTTACTTTTGTCAGCATCTCTCCTTTCTTTGTCTTATTGTTAGAAAACAACACAAGGTGGAATCCTCTGTGGGGAAAACAGTTATATCATGAAACTGTCTTAAAGAGAGAACATGAATGCACATAGAACATGTGACTTCCTTAATAAATCCATTTTTAAGGCCCTGGGAAATATCTTGGAACTTTATTATATTAGTTTGGGAATGGTGGGAATACTTTGGAGGAAATGGGTAGCACAGTTTGAAAATCCCTGATCTGGTAGAGTCTGTACCCCCCTCACCTTAGAGCAGGTGGATAGTGTTGGGAGTTGCACAGCTACCTTTCAGAAGGGGAGGAAGGTCAACAAAGGTTACAGGTCCACTTGTGGCTACGCTGAGGCTGGCACCTCTGGCTTATGGTTCTCTACGGCCAGTGCTGTTCACTGTCATTAGGCGGTCTCCTTGAACCGTAGAGCTTACTTCATGTTCACAGCTAGCCGTGTCGGTGTTGTGACCAAACTAGCAGCAGCAGCTATAATCGTGTGTATAGCATGTGAGGTGTTCTGGGAATTTTGCCAGCATGGAAGATTGTGTAGTCCTTAAACTCAGGATGTTCTGTATTTTCTGTTTCCACAGATTTAAAGATCATCCAACGCTAAATGACAGATATTTGTTGTTACATCTTTTGGGTAGAGGAGGTTTCAGTGAAGTTTACAAGGTAAGTGTAAGAAACTGGGTACAAAGACTAAGCATTGAATTCTTGGTTATTACCAACTTGGAGAACATTAAGAATAGTGATAATTGTGGGTTGATATCTATTTGTTGAAATTCAGAAACTCTAAGAACCTGTATCTTTAGAAGAACTGCTTCCAGTAAACCTAAGTGACTAAGGCAGGATACAGTAGTTTGCCGTATTTTCAAGTTTGAAAAATAAAAAAACAGGAAGGAAAAACACTTCTTTCTGGGTAGTGAAATTGCAGTGATTTTTATTCTGGTTCTATACTTTCTGCCTCACTTACATTTGTTAGAAATGAGTATGTGTTACTTTTATTTTTATAAAATTTTTTAGCAAAATAGATGTGTTAAAGTTAATTCTTACTTGAAAACTTGCTTTTTGTTTTAAAATGTTCTCGTCTTCTGAGTCTGAGTGTTTAGTAACTCTGGCGTTCCGAAGAAGCATCCTGGCTTCGGCCGGGCCAGTGAAGTTCAAGTTCAGAGCACTGTGCCTCCAGGTGGTCAGTTGTACTAAATGAGAAATTCAGCTGGTTTTCAGGATAACTGCAGATCCAATAACATGTTCACCGGTCACCACCTCCTTCAGTTTCTAGGTGTTTCTAGCACCAGGCTTTTACATGCAGAATCCGTTTATTAAATGGTCTTTACTACATGGCCCTGTGAAGTCCCTCTTCCTGAGGTGCAGCCTTCACTGTTGGGATTTACGTTATGCCCTTTGAATTTATATATGGGAAATCTTTTGGACAAAATAATTAGTTTTCATTTCAGGTAAAAACTGGTTCTACCCCCCATCTTTTTTTTTTTTTTTTAATATATTTTTTTAAGATTTTATTTATTTATCAGAGAGAGAGAAAGACAGAGGCAGGCAGAGGGAGAAGCAGGCTCCTTGCTGAGCAAGGAACCCGATGTGGGACTCGATCCCAGGACCCTGGGATCATGACCTGAGCCGAAGGCAGAGGCTTAACCAACTGAGCCACCCAGGTGTCCCTTTTTTTTTTTTTTAAGATTTTATTTATTTGAGAGAGAGAGCACAAGCAGGGGCAGAGGCAGAGGTAGAAGCAGACTCCCCGCTGAGCAGGGATTCTGATAGTCGGCTTGATCCCAGGACCCTGAGATCATGACCTGAACCAAGGTCTTAACTGACTGAGCAACCTAGGCGCCCCATCCCCCACCTTTTATTGTTATAAAAAATAACTGTATTTTCCAAAACCATTAGTGCCTGTGTGTGTGTGTGTATATGTGTGTATTTTTTAATCGAAGTGTAGTTGGCACACGATGTTATATTAGTTTCAGGTGTACAACATAATGATTCAACAGTTTTCCTTTTTTTAATGTTAATTTTTTACTGTGGTGATATATACATAAAATTTGCCATTTTAGCCATTTTAAGTGTACAGTTCAGTTGCATTAAGTATATTCATAATGTGCAGCTACCATCACAATCCACTTCCAGAAGTAGAATATTATTTTTATTTATTTATTTTTAATTTTTATTGTTATATGTTAATCACCATACATTACATCATTAGTTTTTGATGTAGTGTTCCATGATTCATTGTTTGTGCATAACACCCAGTGCTCCGTGCAGAACGTGCCCACTTTAATACACATCACCAGGCTAACCCATCCTCCCACCCCCCTCCCCTCTAGAACCCTCAGTTTGTTTTTCAGAGTCCATCATCTCTCATGGTTCGTCTCCCCCTCCGATTTCACCCCCCTTCATTCTTTTTAATGTACTGTTGGGCTTGATTTTCTAGTTTATTGTATTTTGTTACCTATGTTTGTAAGTGGGACTGGCCCATAGTTATCTTTTGTGTATAGGCAGCATTGTCTAGCTTCTGTGTCCTAGCTTATCCAGAATAAGTTGTGCCTACGTATATATTTTTCCCCCATGCCCTGGAATGCATTGTATAGGAATTGTTGGCTCCTTGAAAGTTAGAGCAGACTCAGAATCCTATGGGGGGATATCATTATACAGGAAAACTTTGTGACCACCTTTTTAAAGTTCCTTCTACAACTATTGATTTATTCACATTTTCTCTCTTCTTCTTCTCCCTCTTTTGATAATTTAATTTTTCTGGAAAATCTTCTATTTCACCTTGATTTAAAAATATCCATACCTTAGTCATTTCTCTTTTTTTTTAATGAAATGTTTATTTTTGTATCTCGACTGATAGGTCAGAGAGGTTAGTCAGTGGGGTTTTTTTTTCCCCTCTAAGAATCAACTTTTTATCTTATTGATCAAGTCTACTGTTTAATTTGGGTTTTTCTTTTCATTAACTTTTGCTTTTAGTCTTTCCTTCCTTTTACTTTCTTGGTTTTTATTTTCATTCTTGAATCATACACTTGGTTTATTTTTTATTTTTGATAAACTTTTTCAGTTGTGGTAAAAAAAAAAAAACAAAATTTACCATCATTAACCATTTTTAAATGTACAGTTCAGTAGCATTAGGTATGTTTATGTTGTTGTGAAACAGATCTCCAGAACTTTCTCATCTTAGAAAACTGAAACTTTACCCATTAATCAACAGCTCTCCCGTTGCCCTCCCACAGCCCCTGCGAACCACTGTTCTGCTTTCCGTTTCTATGAATTAGACTGCTGTCAGATACCTGTATAAGTGAAATC
Organism: Phoca vitulina; assembly: GCF_004348235.1. Classification (NCBI taxonomy): domain Eukaryota; kingdom Metazoa; phylum Chordata; class Mammalia; order Carnivora; family Phocidae; genus Phoca; species Phoca vitulina. Next base: position 1,534,041 of record NW_022589744.1, read on the forward strand.
ACAATAGTCTCTTAGTGACTGGCTCAGTCCACTTAGCATAATGTTCTCAGAGTTCATCCATGTTGAAGCTTGTGATAGGATTTCCTTCTTTTAAGGCTGAATAACATTCCATTGTATGCACATGCTTCATTTGCTTTATCCATTTATCTGGCAGTGGACATTGGGGCTGCTTCCTCTTCTTGTCTGTTGTGAATAGCGCTGCTTTGAACATGTGTGTGCAGAGATCTCTTGGAGACCTTGCTTTTAATTCTTTTGGCTATAAACCCACAAGTGAGACAACTCCTTCTTTAAAACATCAAAATTTGTTCTTGGTGCTTCCCAGTTGCTAGTTAGTGATTTCTTCATCCTGTTTTTTTTTTCCTAGTGTGTTCCTTAAACCTTTTAACATTCCTGAAATGTAGGTACTTCCTCCAGTGTTGTGTGCATTCCATGTAGTTCTTCTTTTGCTTTTCTCCACTCCCCAGAGGCCCTTCTTAAAATCAATGGTGGATCATAGTGTCTTGGATTCAGAAATACAGTATGGTAGGTGGAGAAAAAGACACTTGTATATCATTAGTACTCTTATAAATTAGGTGCTATTTGATCTGGCTTTTAATGGCTTGGAATGGTTCTCTGCTGTAAAGCCAAGATGGTATACAAGCTTGCAGGTAGACTTCAGAGTCTGTAAGAATTTCCATTTCTGTGAAATAAGATACTCTGTTTGAATTGTGTGGTTTCTATATTTTAAAAACTACTGGTTTAAATTTAGTATAAATTGGAAGTTTCTTTTATAAGCAGCCCTCTCTTGCATTTAGTGCTTTCCTGAGGTAGCTTACAGTTTAAAAAATCCATTGAACAGTAATCATCACTATTCATGGACTCTTCCTGTGCCTGTTACCTTCATCTGTTCATACAGTTGTGGAAACTGGCAGATGGCTGGTAATAGTGTTGGAACTCAGGTATTAAGTTTCTCATCTGAACTTTAAAGACTAAGAAAAACTATTCATTCCAAAAGAATTCCTCAGTAAATTCTTTTGTATAAGAGAAATTTCCTATTATATTAAAATACTACTCACTTTATCAAATTGTGATTTACACCCAGCATCCTCAAAAACCCACCTGTTTCCCTTCTTCCCTCTATGACACAGCACTACCTAAGCTGATGGAGGACTTGGCCAGTAGTGGTGGTCTTTGGGGAAAGTCTGTCCCTTTCTTTGGACAGTGTTAGAGGAGTGACCTGGTGTGACTAACTTTAGACATTGCTGGGATCAAAAACTGCTTTTTACCATCATATATGGATAGGACTGTTTTTTGTTTCTGTTTGTGTTTTAATAAACACAGTATAACAAATTACGAGGTTATTTTCTAACAAACATAGTGAAAAGGAATATCTGGAGGGGTTATTTCTCACGGAGCAGGTAGTCTGTGTCCCCAGCATTTCAAAAGCGGCAGGACTTGCTAGGGAAGCATATGCCAAGTCCCAGTGTCAGCAGAGGGGTGAGATACAGCCCAGGGGAGCAGGTCCCCAGAGAGGGCGGGTGGTGTCCACCGAGAAACTGCTTGGAAGGGACTGGTAAGGCACAGGCCGACTTGCTGCTTGTGGTGTGTGCTGGGTTGTTCTCTAAGCCCCTTGGTGCCAGTGCATCTGGAGACTTCTAAATTATCTGGTCACAAGTTTTAAGAAGATGGTTGTAACTCTGAAACAAGTACGTGATGTGTTGTCCTCCATGGCTGTTTGTATTTAATAATGCATTTTGGGTTTTGACTACATCCATGTGTTAAATAGAAGCTTCAAATCCGTTACTTGCCTGTAATTCTTGTTAGCTTTTATCAAGAATATAACTTATTCCTTTTCTTTGTAGGCATTTGATCTAACAGAACAAAGATATGTAGCTGTGAAAATTCACCAGTTAAATAAAAACTGGAGAGATGAGAAAAAGGAGAATTACCACAAGTAAGTGACGCCAGAGTGTGTGATTTGTCAGAATTCAGTAGTGGTGGCTGTAACGTGAGCCTGTGTTACCAGCAGTACGTGTCTTGCTGTGGGGATGTCCTTTACTCCTCCTCACTGTCCTAGCAGAGTGAGTAACTGTTCCATCTTACTGATGAGCAAACTGAAACTGAACAGAATTCAAGTCATAGTTAAAAAATGGCTGAGCTGGTATTTAAATCTAGACTTCCCTCAATCCAAAACCCATGCTCTTTAACCTCCCTTTCCATTGTGTGTCTAACATTAGCTACAATAAACGGCAAAGACTCAGAAACCATCTTGCTTGTCTGTAGAGAGCAGATGATAGTGCCCTGGGGATCCCGGGGAGCTTGGGGAGGGACTTTTTTCTGCTGTTTCAGTCATTTCATCCTGAAGGAGACGGTGGGGGTACGTGGGATGCGTCAGTGGTGCTTGTTTGACTCCTTCAGCTCCTCAGTGCTTCGCTCACCTCGCCCTCACGGTTTCCCCTCTGAGAATTCTCCGTGTTCGGTGTCCTGCTTACTGTGCTTGCCCGTCTTCTGCAAGCCGCTAGTGGCGGTCCTCCGCCGTATTTAGGGAGGGGGGTGGGAGAGTGACGACTTTAGAAGGAATGATTATTACATGTACGGGTGTGAATTTCTTAGATCCACTAATATCAGGTTTTCCTTGTTTCCCCCACCCTGAGCTTCAGAACGTGGGAATTCGTGGCTCATTTGGTTTGGAAGCCACGCATACTTAATTTGCTTTTAGGATCCCTCTGTGGGCTTAGTATTGTTTCCTTGTTATAGGTACAAGCCCTGAGTTAGAAATGCCCTAACCCTGAAGGGAGAAGACAGCCCCCCACCCTTTTTTTTTTTTTTTTTTTTAAGATTTTGTTTATTTGACAGAGAGTGAGTGAGAGAGCACAAGCAGGGGGAGCGGCAGGCAGAGGGAGAGGGAGAAGCAGCTCCCCACTGAGCAGGGAGCCCAAACGCGGGACTCGGTCCCAGGACCCTGGGATCATGACCTGAGCCAAAGGCAGACCTTCCCAAGACAGCCCTTTTTGATATAAACAACCCACCTCCTTTCTATAAAAGCAGTTTTGTTTTTTTTTCTTATAAATAATAGTACTTTGGAGGGGAAAAAAGCAGTGGACTTTGAAGTAACCATTTTTTAATTGGCTGCTAAATCTCATTTCTACATCATCAACTGGTTCTTGGGGCATGGACCAGGGCATCTCTTACTGTACCCCTGTTACTTACGGGGGGTCCAGGAACTCTTCCTTTCCGTGCAGATTGGCAGTGGCACTCAGCCCTGGAGAAGTGGGGGTTCCTGTGCATTAAGGGAAGTAGGGCTTAGCAGAGGTGGGCAAAGGGATGATGTGTGGTTTATGCATGGCACCCTGCGTGTGTATCCTATGTGACAGGCAGCTGCAGTCCAGATGCTTCTGAGGAGCAGTTACATTATTAGAAGTGCATTCCAGTGACTTGGCGTGCGGGGACGAATGGCATGCCACAGTGAACGCCAGGAGCACTGCAGAGAAGGAAACCACATGTTGTTCTGACCAGTTATAAATGAGAAATGTCCCCATTACATTGAGACTCTCAGTACATAAGGGTGTTAGAACTATACATGCTTCTCTTTAAAAATGCTCTTCAGCTCTCCTTGGAGGCTGTTCTCCATCTTATGTGTGCATTGACCACTCTAAACCACTTGACTTCACAAGGGGCCAGCCTTGGTCAACCTTGAGAAGATGGTTCCTGTGTTGGGACTGACGCATACTTTGCCTGGTCTCAGTGTCCAGCTTTTAGGCTGGCCCGAAAGAGAACTCTGGAAGGAACACTGTGGTAACTGTAGGAGGGGTGCTGCTTGCCTTAGCCTTTTGCAACAGTGAGGGATTGAAGCCGGGACTGTATGCCTCCGCGACACATTTGGCAAGCTGTTTCAAGTGCTAGCGGGTAGAGATTGGGGATCTGTCTCACATTTCTCTACCAGGCGGAGTCATAGCGCAAGTGAAGGGGGTTGTCTCATTTTTCTAAGCTCTCGACTGGTCCAGCTGCAGTCTCACAGTGGTGCCTTCCTACCTCTGTTTCCTCACCGGAGGTGGGAATCATGGCAACCAAGTACCTTCTATGGAGCTGTCTCTGCAGGGGCCATTTCCTAGCCAAAAAACACATGGGGGAGGGAGTGTGCAGAGTTCTTGTGACTTCCATTCACGCCTGGGGAGAAATTCATAAGCACTCCACCTTGCTTTGAAAGATTTTGCTTGATATGAAATCATACTGATGAATACAGGCTATATAGATAATAGTGAATTAGCAAAATGTCATTAATGCCTTTGAACTTAAAGAAGGCTTATATCAAGCTCATAACAGATTTTAGAAGGTGCTTTAAAAATTCAGTATTAAACTAAAAAGTGGTTCACTTCAGTGTTGTGGTAACATTATAAAATATGAAAATGCTACTATTCTTCTGCATAGTAGTGTCTTTGCTTTTCCTGTCATGGGAGTGACTTCCCAGTCCCATCTGGAATCAAGACATTTATTTGGGTAAAAAGGAAGGAAGAACTCAAAATTAAAGGTGGTTGTTTTGTTTAATTTTGAGTTCTCTTCTGCACCTCCTTTCCTCTCCTTCCCCCACAAACAAAAAGCAAATTGTTTTACTTTTGCATTATTAAAGCATTAGTATCACAGGATTTCTTTAACTCCCCCAAACAACATATTAAAAACTCCACAGTAGGAAGCATTTCATATAAAGCTGTCCACAGAAATAATTGTATCTGAATTAGTTAGTATACTCTTGTGTATGATACTCTTCTAATTTTTTAGGACAGAATCATTTTGGAAGCCTAAATATACATCCATTTACAGGAGGGTAAAAAACTAACACGTTAGTGGATACATTTCTTCCAGTTTCTAATTACAGTTTCTGTATTTGTAGTGCATTAATCCCTCGGATGCTAAATTACAAGTTGAACATAGGAGGGATGTGGCAGAGCTCCTGGCTTGCCTGATGAAGCACGAGAAGCGGGCTTAGGGCCTGACATGATGTTGAGGGAGGGCTTTCAGTGTTCACAGCAAATGCCCTTGGTTGACAAGGACTTTGAATGACCCTCCCTTTGGTTTTTAATGTTTGCCTCCTTTAGTTCCCTCTATTTTCTGTACCTTGATAGAGAAATTGGTCTCTGTTCTGAAACGTACGACAAAATCAAAAAGTTTAAACAGAATGGCAGAGAACTATACATTTGTAGCGTGCTAGCGTAAGAAATGACTTGAATGGTTATCTAGTTAGTCCCTAGCTTTCTAAACTTGGTTTTTGTGAACAGCGTCACCTTAATTTTACTGAATGAATTATTACACGGAATCTTGATATTTGAAAAAGACAGGTGTGACGCTGCTTAGGTGGGATGTGGGGTTGGGCCACAGTTACATTTGCTCAGCATCTGCACAGGGGGCTCCAGAGGCCTGGATCTCCAAGAAGCGTCCTTTGAAACCTCCAGTCCTGTGCAGCCATGGGGAAGCCCCGAAAAGCGATGTCACAGAGCTGGGACTCGGGGCCAGGTTTCCAGGTCCCAGTGTAGTGGGTGTCCTAACACTGCTCTGCCTAAGTGCTGGCAAGTCTTTTCTTTTCAGAAAGACATAAAGATGATGAAATGAAGTATTAGAAGAAGCAAAAAAAACTGTAAAAAGTGGCAGCTTGAAAAAATAAGCTTAGTCAAACACAGTTTCTATCCGGGAAAAACGTGTTTAATTAATTTTAGATTCCTATTCCTCTCTCCTCCTTGTCCTGCTTGTTTCCTCAGCTTTTCTTTAGTTGAGTACTTTCTGTGTATCTTTGACATACTGGAATACACCAGTTTCAGAAAGCATCATCTTAGTTTTATTTTACCATACTCTGGAAAATTTCTCTTTTCTGACTCTTTGCCTTATAAGAAAATGCCCCAAACTAAATGGTGGTAGCTTACTTAAAATAGAAAAATTTTCTGTTGCTCTCTTCGTAAATAAGAACTAAATACTTCAAAAATTATTGGTAATTATATTGAATAAATTTGTTCTGTAATTCTTTTAAAATTCAATGAATATGTGAAATTACATAATTTGTTTTGTTCCTAATCTTATTAAATGACTTTAAATTGGAAAAGCACTAAAAAAAAAGATGTTAATATGTATATGTAAACTCTCATTCCAAGAAAACTAGGGTTCAGTAATTTTCTTTTTTTTTAAAGATTTGTTTATTTGAGAGAGAGAGAGTGCACGCACATGCACACACATGCATGCACGCACATGCCGAGAGGGAGGGGCAGAGGGAGAGAGAATCCCAAGCCGACTCCTCGCTGTGCGTGGCTTGATCTCACTACCCTGAGATCATGATCTGAGCTGAAATCAAGAGTTGGACCCTTAACGGACTGAGCCACCTAGGCCCCAGGTTCCATAATTTTTTTTATCGGTTTCATATTTTCTTAGAAGAAAGTAAAGCTGATAGCCCTTTAAATTCTTTTTGTAAGGAGAATTCTAGAACAAACAAATACAAAGCACTGCTAATTGCCTTATATAATCTGTAATCCTTTTACCCAAGCAGTTTATTGCCAAAATTGATCTCCTTGATGTAGCCCCAGGATATAAACATTTATAGATATGAAGTATCAGCTTTTGAAGGGAGAGAAAAAACTGTCTTTATAATTTTTAAAGCTTTGCTATTTGGGTGTAAATATCAAAGAGGAGAGATTGTGATAGAATGAACTTGAAAGGGATAAAAGGTTGACATCTAGTCATTCAACAAATATTTGAGCACCTGCTATTTTCTCAACAGCTTGGTAGACACCAGTAGTAAAAATAGGATGAGGAAAGATAGGGGGGCCAGCCGACCTGAATGGAATGCATAGGCAGAAATAAGGAGCAATGAGAGAATATGTAGGCGTATCCTTGAAGAGGTCTGAAAGACCGTCCAAAATACGAAATGTTAATTTTCCACTTTGTTTACAGGCATGCATGTAGGGAATACCGGATTCACAAAGAACTGGATCATCCCAGGATAGTTAAGCTGTATGATTACTTTTCACTGGACACTGACTCGTAAGTGCTGTGCTGTTTTAGCTTAGCAGTTGATACTGGTCTCTTGCAGTGTGTTGACTACTCATGGATTAGAGTTTCAATCTGGGTCGAGGAAATAACCTCTGAGGGAACCAAGTGCATTTATTTCTGGGCAGATGATCCTGTGTGAATTCACATTTGGGCCAGCAATACATCTCTTAGCCACAGGATGTGTGTAATGGTGTGCTGGTAAATGTTTAACAACCAGCTCAGTGGGGAGGGGATAGGGCTAATTCATAGTATTCAACAGTTTCTGTGATAATGAATTTCTCAACACGTCTGGTTTCATGCTACTAACTTAAAAAAAAAAATATCCAGCTTTATTGAGGTATAATTTATATACCATATAGTTCACCCATTTAAAGTATACAATTCAAGGCTTGTAGTATATTCACAGATATGTGCAGTCATCGCCATAGTCATTTTTAGAACGTTTTCACTACCTCAGAAAGAAACCCCATATTTTTTGCTATCACTCCCCTATTCTCCCCCTGCCCTGACCCCAGCCCTAAGCAGCCACTAATTTTTTTTTTTTTTTTTTTTGCCTCTATAGATTTCCTATTCTGGACTTTCATATGAATGACTCATAGTATATGGACTTTTATGACTGGCTTCTTTCATTTAACAAGATGTGTTTTCAAGGTTCATCCTTACTGTAGCATGTTACCAGTACTTCATTCCTTTTTAGGACCAAATATATTCCATTGTATGACTATACCACCTTTTGTTTGTCCATTCATCCTATCAGTGGCTTAGTGATTTAACTGTTGGCTCTTGGTAACTGTCACAAGGTGGTGCCAGCTACCTGTGACACTCACCAGTGAGTGTGGACTATACAAGAGTCTCTGCCCCAGCTGGAGATTCTGATGAACAGTGATGGATCTTTCAAGGAAGGACCAGCAATGTGATTTTATCATAGCACAAATGAAGGCGTAACCCAGTGCTGCCCATGAAATCGAGCCTCACAGGCATGTAGGAGGTTAGAGGTGGGAGGGATCTCAGTTCAGCCTTCCCACCGTAGAGATGGAAATTTGTGGACCAGGGAAGTTGAAGGACTTGCTTGAGATCTTTAGTACTCTTAGGCATTGTTGTATTTCATTACCTGGTGTAAGTGAGCTCTGTCACCTTTGGGTTTATCCAGGGGTTTAGAAATATTTCAGCATTTGGAAACGTTTTCTCTGTAGGAGTCTGAGCTGAGGAGAACATACTGTAGGGTCTGGCCAGCAGGTGTTTCTCTTCGCCTTGCAGGGTGATTCTAGGCGTTTTGGCCTATTCCAGATAGCAGCTGTCTCAGAGATTGCTCTGCCGAGAACTTTCCCACATTTAGAAATGTTTCCAAAAGGGGGAGACCTTAACTCCCTTTGGAAATGTGAACAATCCCTTCTTCCACCTGCTCAGGGATGTACCCTTTCCAGAAGGGTGGTCCTCAAACCTGGCATAGTCAGTGTGTGGTTAGCATGGATGGGGTTCAGATGAATATCTAGGTACAGAACAGGTCTTCACAGGGTGGTCTTACCTTTTTGCTTTGAGTAAATTCCTTGAATACTAAGTAGACTGCCCCCCCCCCGCCACCACCACCCCTCAAAATGTAAGTACAAAAAAAATCTCAAAAATAAATATGACTTGGATTATTTGCAATTTTGAATTGTGTATACACTTTTAACTAATCTGAGGAATTGACTTGGTTGTGTGCTATTCTTGAGTTTTTTTTTGTTCCTCCTGTTGTGTGTATGGTGAATTTTCACCATCATTTTAGAAAATCTTCTGAGAGTTGTTTGGGTGTTAAAGTGAGATTTTATTTTAAGCTTGCACTTGGGCCAAAGAATACATCAACTAAGCACGAGAGTCTGTCTCAGATCAGAGAATCTATAAGTTTTTGATATTTATCCTCAAATAGGGTGCTAGCATGCCCTTGTATGTTTCATAAGAAACATAAGCTGTTCAGTTCAGGGATCCCACAGAACTATGTATGTGCACCTTTCATTGCGGTGCTTTTTGAAGGCCTCAAATTGCCCAGGGGCCATAGTGCTAGTCCCGAGCCTGTTTGCTCTCAGGTCTGCTCCTCACCCTTCCCCTGCTCTGCATCTTAGGTGAGTTGACCCTTGTCATCTGTTTGACCACGCTCCTGTGTCAGTTGTTGTTCAGCTGGGGTCAGCCACTGCGGAGACAGAGATAGTGGGAGGTAGACACACACACACACACACACCCGCCCCCACTGTGATTCCAGTCTCTCTCGGTGACCCTCCATTCTGGTTGCACCATCTCCGTCATCTGGCCCTCTGGCCCTAGGGTGCTAATGGCTTCCTGTCTAGATGATCTCTGGGGTGCCTCACTGGCCAGTTTACCCTCTCAGCTCTTCCATCATCCATGTGATCAGTGCCCTGAATTAAAACCTCTCTGTTTTAAATACTCAGGTGGTTTTTATTTCCTGACTAGACCCTGAGTGATAACACCCACATTGTCACAGCTTAGGATAGTTTAAAAGGTCTTCATCTCTCAGGAATACTCAAACAATTCACGAAGCCTTACTTTGGTTTATAACTGCCTTGGAAGCTAGATGCATGACCCTTAATGCTACAAATGGTATGTAGTTTTAAATTTGGGTCTGTATATGTATTGATAAAAGTGGAGGAAAAAACTCATACTATGTAATAACACATTTGTTAGAACCACAGATACTGTGCTTTTATTTATTTTTTTAAAGATTTTATTCATTTATTTGACAGGGAGAGAGAGAGTACACAAGCAGGGGGAGCAGCAAGCAGAGGGAAGGGGGGAAGCAGGCTCCCCACTGAGCAGAGAGCCCAACTCGGGGCTCGATCCCAGGACCCTGGGGTCATGACCTGAGCCGAAGGCAGATGCTTAACCGACTGAGCCACCCAGGCGTCCCGATACTGTGCTTTTAGAAGTTCTTTTACACCTTGTATTTAGCAAGGAGAGATTATAGTACAGTATTGTGCCAAATTGCCATGAGATATGACATGAAACCAATTCTTGGGACCTGAGCAAACCCTAGATTCTTTCTTACTGTCAGCACTCGGGGTAATATGAAATGTTTGCATTGAGAATTGTGTACTTGACCACAATATGCTTGTTTAGAACTGGAGCACGGCATGTGTGGGAGACCCTTCTGAAAAGATCCCTAGCTTAGGTACATTACAGTTCTTGTCTGTATTCGTATAGTCTGGAATGTCATGGGTACATTGTAGCACAGCAGATTCTGGTGTGGAGGGTGTGAAGGCTCTTCACCAGGGGAGAATGCAGTTTCCTTCCCGTCAACCACTCAGGTAGCTACTACTGAATAAAGAATAGAACACTACTTTAAGGAATGAAGAAGAACAGAGCAAGAAGCTAATTACCTGAAGTTTTCACTGGGGCTGGTTTAAGAAGTCTTAATCTGCTTGCTCTTTCCCACGGTCAAATGTCGTTTTATTTGTCTTTAGGTTTTGTACAGTATTAGAATACTGTGAGGGGAATGATCTGGACTTCTACCTGAAACAGCACAAATTAATGTCGGAGAAAGAGGCCCGATCCATTATCATGCAGATTGTGAATGCTTTAAAGTACTTAAATGAAATAAAACCTCCCATCATACACTATGACCTCAAACCAGGTATGTCTGACTTCTAGGTGACGGTATTGATGGCTTTTCTCTGATCTCTGAAGGGACTTGTAATTTTACAAAGTTAGAGGATGTGAGGGAGCCTGGAAGCCTGGTAGCGTCTGGCTCTGCCCGGGCAGGTGTGGGAACAGAGTCCTGGCCCCACAGTGCTGGGCTTGAGAAGGGGAGTCGGATTAAATACTCAGGAGAAACAATGCCCTTGTCTTTAGAGCCAGGGCAGTTCATGATGTCAGCCGATTTAGAAAGAACTGCTCTGGCAGGCTCAGCTTTGTTTTTTTCCCATTACTCACACTGCGTAGCCGTTCCTCTCCTCCAGGTCTCTTTGATAAGTGCCCCCAGGTGAACAAGTTATTTTGTAGGTACACCTCCCGTTTGATTGAATCCCAATAGTTTTTCATCTTTTTGTATGGTTACTATGTAAACTTCAGTAGACCTTAGCGAACAGTAGAGGGCGGTTAAACTTCTTTTTTGTTGTCGTCATCGTGGGCTGGTTTTCCAGAAGTCTGTGTATGTTCTCTGTAGATAGCTGGCACCAGCTTGGCTGGGGTGTTCGGAAGATGGTTCCCACTTACCGCCTGGTGGGCGCAGTTGTTAACTCTGCTTTCCTCTCCTGGTAGCTGCATATTAAATCTCACGATTTATACTATTCTTTAATGTTCCAATGCAGTTCAAATGACTAAAAAATTCATTACAACAAAGTGATTTTTAAAACGATGGCCATTGTGTGATTGGGTTTTCCATCACTGAATCCAGGACATTTTCCTGGTGTAGGAGCTGTAGGTGGCACTGTGGTACTAGCTTTGATTCCCTTGTATATTTTTGTGTTTTTTGTTTTTGGGGTTTTTTGGTTTTTGTTGGTTTTTTTTTGTCCTGAAACGACTGTTCTAAACAGGGTGGTTTGGAGAGCGTTACTGAAAGTTCAGATGAAACTTTCCCACCATTTTTAACCAACTGTCCAAGTGATATTTTACTTTGGCGAGTTACTATTTTTTTCCCACTGCTCATAGTGGTGGTTTTGGCACATCTAGCAGGTGATTCTTGGAAAATGGAAGTTTGCAGCCAGACACTGAGGACTCTCCTCCAGCATCCAGAGTCCAGATCATTTTATTCCAGGAATTTAGATGTTTGCTATTATGTGCAAGAGTTTGAGTTCAGTTGTCCCCTTCTTGTCTGTTATTACCTTGAACTTTTCTCTTAATTAGTAAGTCTCTTTTTATTCATGAAGGTTTTCATCTTTTTAGGTAATATTCTTTTAGTAAATGGTACAGCATGTGGAGAGATAAAAATCACAGATTTTGGTCTTTCCAAGATCATGGATGATGATAGCTACAATTCAGTGGATGGCATGGAGCTAACATCACAAGGTGCTGGTACTTATTGGTAGGTATTTGGGAGATCTGCCAGGTTGGCTGGTGGAGATAAGGCTGTGCTATACTGAAATATTGGTAATTGATAATTAATATCTACATCCTGTCTTAGGCAAAAATGCTGTAAACCAAAGTAGACTCTCCTCCCCAAATATTACTGTCTTTCTGGCAGTTCGACTCTGTATTTAATTAATTTTTCTTTCCTTTTTTGGAAACCACTGAGAGAGGTTATATATGGCCAGGCGTTGGAGTTGTGTGTTTCTTCCTAGGGCTTGCCTTATGGAGGAGGAAGAGAATGAGATTGCTCATGTGTATTTAAAGAATGGCCCTAAATTATTTTCAATACAAATGCAGCTCTCTCTCTCTCTCTCTCTTTTTTCCCAAAAGAGGGGGAGAGAGGGAGAGAAAGAGAGAGAATCTTAAGCGGCTCCATACCCTGCGCGGAGCCTGATGCGCAGGCTCAGTCCCACGACCCTGAGATCACGACCTGAGCTGAAATCAAGAGTTGGACGCTTAACCGACTGAGCCATCCAGGTGCCCCATTGCAGGTCTCTTCCTATGCCTCAGTGGGATGAGGGATTAATCTCTAGAGTTGCCTGAGGATGGTGGACTGTCGAGAACTAAGGAGTTGTGAAAGATCAATATGTAAAGTAACCACAGCATCCCTTGAAATCTAAACAGGAAAAAAGTACAGTTTGCCAGGAAAATTATCCATCTCCTCAGCCATGCTCTAAACGGTTTTGGGCCACCTATCTTCCATCTGTTATCACTCATCTCCCTGCAACCACCCTACCCCAGCTAGCTCTATGACCTCTCCTACTTCTGCCTAGTATTCCTTTTGACAGCGAGAACCGTAAAAGATACTTGCAGCCCAAGCATTTAACTTCATGATTGTAAAGGCGTGTTAACAGAGCTTCCGGTGTGTTAACAGAGCTTCCTTTTCACTTCTGAGGTGGTAACACAAAGCTACATATTGGACATGTGATTCCAACATGGAGAAAGCCTCCAGCAGCACTCAGGGAGGGGTTATACATGCTGTTAAACCCCAGGGTCTGTTGGTCAGTCTCTTATCTTTGAGACTGGAGGGCCCTGGGCTTTAGCAGAATAGTGACTGCCTGGGAATGAGGGTGTGGGTTGGAAGCAGACAGAGAAGGGGGAGTTCGTTCACAACCCACAAGATGAGCTCTTTGCTCATCGGTCTGATCATATGTAAGTTATGTATGTTAGAGAAACCGTCACATCCTGAGAAAAACACCATGTGCACAAAATTTCTACTTTTCATTGCCCCTTATTTTTTGTGGCGATGGTACCTATAGTGAAAATCAGTCCCTAAATTAAAACTTTGAGATTCTAGGTTTAAAATAGAAGCTACACTTACAGTGTTTATTTACTATGGTGGTTATTGTGGGTTAGTGTTCCTGTCTCTAAATGATACAAAAATCTCTGTTGTTGGAAATTCTGGAAACAGGTCTATACCTCTGCTATATAAATTCACTAGAACTTAGATTTTAGCTTTTTTTTTTTGTTCTTTTTAAAAAGTGAAGCTAAATAACGTTTAAATTAGTTTTCTCATTGCCACCTATTGCTATATTTGCTAAGCTATTAAAAATTTAGTATTTGAAATTTAAACAAAAATTGTGTTTGGGATTTGCTTCAAAGTAATGTTTGGTGGGGGAGGGGCACATGAACAAAGATTGGCTCCATGTTGATACTTACTGAAACTGGGTGATGGTTACTTGGGTGTTAGTTTTACTGTCTACTTCAGATTATATTTGAAGATTGGTTTCATAATAAAAGGTGTGGTAGAGAGGGAGGCTACTGAGAAAATTTAATTCCATGGGTTCCTGTGAAGGTTTACAGAGTCTCCGTGTTGGTAGAAGCATTGTCATAATTACCCTCCTCATATGTCATCCTCTTGTGATGTCTGCAGAGATATAAACAGGATGGGAAGACAACAAAGTGTAGGTGACTGCAGTATTTTGGTTGTTGCAGTATTTGGTAGAATTCTTCTACATTGAATACTACTTTTCAGATTTTATTTTTAAGTAATCTCTACACCCAACATGGGAATCGAATGCATGCCCCTGAGATCAAGAGTCACGTGCTCTGTGACGCCTGGGTGGCTCAGTTGATTAAGCGGCCTACTCTTGATCTCAGCTCAGGTCTTGATCTCAGGGTTGTGAGTTCAAGCCCCACATCAGGCTCCACACTTAAAAAAAAAAAAACAAAGTCGTATGCTCCACCGACTGAGCCAGTCAGGCACCCTGAATACTACTAAATAAATGACCTGTAGACTAGACCTTGAGAATCTTCCCTATGACGATTTTATCATGATGGAATATGCAGCTTGTTTTTTAAACACAATTTAGTGCAATGTCATAGAACTGTCTTTTCTCTCCTGAAGTCCTCGATAGGGAATTAGAGCGCTTATTATTTTCAGTATTATTTGGATGAAGAACTAGTTTATTTCTCCATTTACACATGGGAAAACTGAGACCTAGAAAGTGATTTTCCAGATTTGTACTATCCAGTGGCAGTGTCTTTTTTTTTTTTTTTTTTTTTATCAATGTCTTTTGTACTCTGAATATTTGGGTAAATTATTACTCAGCATTTGGATAAGTTCAACAATTTCTGTCCTTCCCTAACACCTCCACAAAAGAGTTGTAAATACTAAATGATCATTTTGGAATCAAGTTTCTATTTTTATTTATCCAACATCATATTTAAATTATGTATGTTGAAGAATCAAGAACTATGAAAAGTCGGGTTCAGGGAGGTTTTAGTCGCATTTGGGAGAGCTGTTCTTTTTATTCTTTTTCCTTTATTTTTATTTCTTTGCTTTTTTTTCCCTCTTCATAAGTTCAGTGTGTGTTTTGGCTAACAGTTTTCATTGTGAAACAATAATGTAGGTCAGTGGTCTTAATCATCCCAAAATGTCTGTTAAAAATAATAAATAAGAAACAACATGAGACTAAACTTCTTTAAAAAAAGAAAAAAGCCCATCATCAAATATTTTCTTCCTCTCAACTCTGTGGCCCCCTTCAAGTTGTAAGTTTAGATTTTTATACCAGAAGCACAGCAGGGTCTAAAATAATTTTTTCACAGAATTGATTTTACCAGCATGAAATCTGTAGAAATCAATCTGTTATCTTCAGAATGCTGCCTTCCAGCTGCGCCATGGCTAAGACCCCAGGCAATGAGTGGAAGCATATTTGTTGGGTTTCCTAAATGCAAAGAGGCCCTTACCTTCCACACTATACAATTTGGTGTGGTTGGCTGCCCAGCTAGTCTTTTTCAGAGGCCAGGGGTGGGTGGGGAGGGAAGGAATTCAGATGAGGATTGAGTTGTGCTAACTACTAGTTTGTTTGGCTTTTTCTCCCCTATTTGTTAGACTTCCAGTAAGCCCCTGATCGTCCTTCGAGTGGGAAATGTAAAATACCTTTGATAATTTGGACTGTAATATCACCATTTATTATAGGTTGTAGGTACTCCCAGTCTAGAGTTTGCAAAGAGGCTACTTTAAGAAGGCAGACAGCCAGTCCTCTCAGAGATTTATACGGGGTCCTGAATTCATTCGGACTTTGAAGATAGTTATTTTAGAGAGTCATCTTTTTTAGCCAACATGAAAGCAAACCCACACCACTTCGAATTCTATTTGGATGTTTGTTGCTGCAGCTCATAAAAGTTGGAATGCGCTTCTTTTGTGTTGTCCTTCCGTTTTGGAACTTGTTGAATGACACTTATATTAGGGCACAACCCTGGGAAAGGATGCTGGGGTGGGTGAAGCAGGGACTAGGGGGAATATTTGCCCCTCTCAGTGAATTGAGAAGTGTATTTTAAGGCTTTTAGGACATGACTGCCTCCTTAAGTTAGAGTATCTTCTTGCTGACTTTACCCAGCTAGGCCCAGTTGCTTTTTTGGCAAAATTTCAGTTAAAATTCAGATAGTTTTTATTTCCCATAAGGTCTCCTACTTTGCCTTTTTGTACATGTCCTAGATTTATACAGTCATTTTTCTAAGAATTTTTATTTTCCTTTTGTCCCAGGTATTTACCACCAGAGTGTTTTGTGGTTGGGAAAGAGCCACCAAAGATCTCAAATAAAGTTGACGTCTGGTCAGTGGGTGTGATCTTCTACCAGTGTCTTTATGGAAGGAAGGTAAGGAAGAAGGTCAGATGTGGTGGCTTGACGTCTGTCTTGGGCTGCATGTACACACTGGCATGGTGTCGATTATTCTCTTGGAATTAATCATTTGGTTATACAGAATGGAATCCTGAAAGTTGTGGTTTGAAGAAAATACAGACAATAATAAAAGCTTTATGCATAAGCAGAACTTTTCAACCCTAGAGTACTTAATGAATTCCACTGGGCTATTGAAAACATGCGTTTTTGCTGTTTTCAATTAGATCCAGGGTATGTTTTGTTTCTGATAATATATACAAGGAATTATATGAAATAGTTTATTTAAAGTATACAGTCATTCCAGGAGCCATTCTTTAAGGTCCCAAGAACTGAAACTTGAAATATCTACAGGGCTCTTTATTCCCAGCCATCCCATTAGTTAAAGCTATTATTAATAAAAGCAAGCTTTCTATTTTCTGTACTAGGGAGGTGTAGTGTTAGAAAGTATTCACTGTCTGTTACCTCTGGATCAAGGTGATAGATCATTTGGACACATAATAACCTAGGTAGTAAACTATACCTAATGAATTTTCACGTTTGTGTTTTCCTTATGAGCCTACTACCTTATAAATAAACATACATACTGGGATCCGGTGTGTGTATACGCAAATTCTTGCTGTCAGTGTGTTATAAATAATTGAAGTTTGTCGGTGGTCCCGACAGTGTAGGTTGTGGGTATAAGCCATTTGGGAGTTCTGCAACTCCCTCGGACTCTTAATATTTTTATTACAGTCCCCAGACCAAGCTCTTCGTTCAGATTTCATCTTCCTCTTTAACTTCTCCTTGGTCTTTGTTTCTTTATCTTACCTCTCTAATATGGGGAAACGATTCAGAAGCAGCCATAGGGGTTAATTATTATTATTTTTAAGTAATCCCTACACTCAGTATGGGGCTCGAACGCACAACCCTGAGATCTAGTTGCGTGCTCTACTGACTGAGCCAGGGAGGCGCCCCCGGAGGAGTTAATTATTACTTATTCTCTGATAATGTGGAAGTGCTGCTGATAATGTTGGTAGGGGTTATGTACAAGCACTGTAGAGATGACACTAGGCTTGAACTTGTATTTTAAGACTTTATTAGAAAATTGGGGTTCCCGGGTGGCACAGTCGGTTAAGCATCTGATTCTTGATTTTGGCTCAGGTCATGATCTCAGCGTCGTGAGATGGATCCCCCCCATCAGGCTCTTCGCTCAGCGAGGAATCTGCTGAAGATTCCCCACCCCCCACCCCCACACGCTCATAAAATCTTTGGGGGGCAAAAGAAAAGAAAACGGCACATTGGGGTACAGATGAAGCCATTAAATAGCCCCAGACCCCCCCTTTGTACTTACTCCTTCTCTTTTACTTCCTTTTCCATCTCTCTTTACCTGTGTCTTGGGTCTGCCAGTGGCATGCATATGTATTACTTAAGCCTACGGGTATCACTCAGGGGAGAAGAGGTTGCTGGTTCCTTCTGGAATGTTCTTTTTCTTGGCTGTAAGCAAAGCTGAACAGAGGTGTCGTGATATGACAGATGCTGCTTCCCGTCCCAGTTCTGCCTTAACCTTGATGTTGTCCTGTGAGCATGTTATTAAGTTCTGAGCCTTTCTACCCCTCACCTATAAAAAGAGAGAGTTAGAGGAGACCATCTCCAAAGTTCTTTTTTTTTTTTTTTTTAAAGATTTTATTTATTTATTTGAGAAAGAGAGAATGAGAGACAGAGCACGAGAGGGAAGAGGGTCAGAGGGAGAAGCAGACCCCCCGCTGAGCAGGGAGCCTGATGTGGGACTCGATCCCGGGAATCCAGGATCATGACCTGAGCCGAAGGCAGTCGCTTAACCAACTGAGCCACCCAGGCGCCCCTCCAAAGTTCTTTCTAGCAGTTCTCACTGAGGCATGCTTTCTTTCCCTTCCCTATGGTTTTGAATTGTGTTCTCTTTAATTTTAACCAGAGGCCCACCTTTGTTTTGTTTTTGTATGATAGCCTTTTGGCCACAACCAGTCCCAGCAAGACATTCTACAAGAAAATACTATTCTTAAAGCTACTGAAGTGCAGTTCCCGCCAAAGCCAGTAGTAACACCAGAAGCAAAGGTAAGTTGTGACCCACTGGCCAGCAGGAAATGACTGTATTATTTCTCTGGGTAATAGTGGATGGATTATCAGTATAGTATAAAAGTCAGGAGTCATTCAAAACCTCCTCATTCTGAATCCTGTTCTCCCCTCTCCTCCTACAATAACTGCTTCGGGTGCCTGGTGAGAACTAGGCCCCGTCTAGGTGGCAGAGAGGAAACAATGGCAAGTGTGTAGCAATGAACTACAGATGGGGTCCCTGCCTGTTAGGAGTTTCTGTTCCAGCAGGTGAGACAAACAATAACTAGCAACAGATCCATCTCAGATGGTAAAAAATAAATGCAAGTAAGAAGATGGAGGGGCCGGAACTCCTTTTATGATGGCCTGGTCAGGGACGGCCTCAGTGGTGAAGCGACCAGTGAGCAATCTTGAGTGATGTGAAGGTGGGAGCCATGTGTAGATTTGGAAGAATAGTCCAAGCAGAGAAGTGCATGCAGCTGAGATGTAAGTGCAAGCTTAGCAGATCCACAGAGCAGAGAGCGGAGGGGAGGGTGGTCAGTGGGAGAGGCAGCAGGACAGATGGGAAACACTCGAAGGTTTTACTCAGGGCAGCTGTGTGATCTGATCCCTGTTTCAAAAGCCTGCCCTGGCGGCTGTGTGGAGAGAAAATTCAAGGTGGAATTATTTGACCAGTAACTATGCTGTCCAACTCGAGGTAACCCATTTAACTCCCGTGTCATATCTCAGTAAGAAACGTTCGTTTTTAAAGGCCAAGGATTATTAAGTTTATTTTTGTGAGTTTGTTTTTATCTTCCAAATACTTTAATCAGGCAGCTACCTATAGATGTGTTTGATTTTGGAAAACCAGGATTGTTGCTGTACTTTTGGTTTTTATTAATTAAACATGGAAAAAGAAAATCATTACATCTTGTTTTAGGTGTTTTGTGGGTTTTTTTTTTTTTTAACAGACTTTGTTAGACTATATTTTTATTTTATTTTTTTAAAGATTGGTTTTTTTTTTTAAGATTTTATTTATTTATTTGACAGACAAGAGACACAGCGAGAGAGGGAACACAAGTGAGGGAGAGGGAGAAGCAGGTTTCCCGCTGAGCAGGGAGCCCAATGTGAGGCTCGATCCCAGGACCCCAGGATCATGACCTGAGCCAAAGGCAGATGCTTATCGACTGAGCCACCCAGGCGCCCCTGGGCTATATTTTTTAGAGCAGTTTTAGACTCACAGCAACATTTAACAGAAAGTAGAGAGTTTCCATGTATTCCCCGTTCCTGCACATGCACAGTCTCCTGCACCAGAGTGGGACATTTGTTATAATCGATGGACCTACATTGCGACATTATCATCACCCAAATGTAAAGTATGGCCTGAGGGTGATAATGACATTTTAGATTTTTAAAAATCAATTTATTTATTTAAATAATTACATTACAAGACTCTGATTAATAGGTCTGGTTAAAAAATAGGAAAAGATAGATCATCTATTTAAGGGCCTTTGTGATAAGAATTGTAGAAACAGCCTGTGTAGCCCTTCATACCTAGCACAAAGGAAACTTCCATGGTGGTAGTACATTAGGATTCTGAATGAAACCCAACTCAACAGTATGATTCTATGTCTGCAGTACTCTTGGGGAGACACGTCCTGTTCAGGTTTTCCTTTACTACTTAGCAGTGTGCCTGATCATTGCAAGGAAGAATGAGATACATGGGAAGCATTACCAATCTGTGACACACTGTAGTGTTAGTAAGTGTGGGTCTCCTCACCCTGCCTATGGTGGTGGCCTGTCATTGCAGTTTTCACTTCCTCAGGAAGTAGAAAGTTCATGTGAGGCCATGGTTTGTACACGCAGGACCGTGAAGATAGACGTGCCCGGGTAAACCGGCCAAGGCAGAGAGAGAGTGGTTTTTGTGTTGGTCTTTGTGCTCTGGGGGCAGAGGTATTTAGAGGTCGGGTCATGCCCCATTCCCCCTCAGGAATGGCTTGGCCGCCTCCTTCGGGGAAGTAGTCCGTGGCCAGAGAGAGGTGCGGCTGCCCACGCGTCTCCTTGCCTGGTCCTTTCTGGGTGTGCTCGGGGATTTCTGGGAAGGGCCCTGAGCCCCTTCTCTGTAGAAGACATTTGCTCCGGGGCTGGGCCTTGGCAGCCACTACAGAGCCTCAGGGTTCCCTCTGGGGGCACCAGGATGATCTGCCTCAGGCTTCTTCAAGAACCTTTCCTTTCAGGCATTTATTCGACGATGCTTAGCCTACCGAAAGGAGGACCGCATCGATGTCCAGCAGCTGGCCTGTGACCCCTACTTGCTGCCTCACATCCGAAAGTCAGTCTCCACGAGTAGCCCTGCTGGAGCTGCTATTGCATCGACCTCGGGGGCATCCAATAACAGTTCTTCGAATTGAGACCCACTCCTAGGCCGCGAACTGTTCAGCACACACAAAGTGGACAAATGGCATTCAGCAGCGGGTTTGGGACATAGCGAATCCGAATGGATCTCATGAAACCTGTACCAGGTGCTTTTATTTTCTTGCTTTTTTCCCATCCATAGAGCATGACAGCATCGATTCTCATTGAGGAGAAACCTTGGGCAGCTCTGGCCAGGCCTCGTAGGAAAAGGCCCCGCCCGAGGTTCCGGCGTCAACGGCCACTGCGTGTGGCTGCTCTGAGTGAGGAAAAAATTAAAAAGAAAAACTGGTTCCATGTACTGTGAACTTGAAAACATGCAGACTCAGGGGGGGTCCCTGATGCAGTGCTTCAGATGAAGAATGTGGACTTGAAAATACAGACTGGGCTAGTCCAGTGTCTATATTTAAACTTGTTCTTTTCTTTTAATAAAGTTTAGGTAACATCTCCTGAAAAGCTTGTAGCACAAAGGCTCAGCTGGGGATGGTGTTTGACTTCGGAGGAAAAAAGTTGCTATTGCCCGTTAAAGGCACTAGAGTTAGTGTTTTATCCCTAAATAATTTCAATTTTTGAAAACATGCAGCTTCCCTCCCCCCATTTTTTATTTTTGAAAGAATACATTTGGTCATAAAGTGAAACCCGTATTAGCAAGTACGTGGCAATGTTCATTCCAGTCAGATGCAGCTTTCTCCTCCGTCTGGTCTCCTGTTTGCAATCGCTTCCCTCATCTCAGCAGGGAAGGTGTCAAGTGGGAGGACTGAGGTGTGTGGGGCTTTGCCGTCGGACAAAGAACGAGGTTAGAAGCCCGCAGCTTGGAGTCTCTAGGTTTTCAACTCTTTCTTCACAATTTGAACACTTGACGGTTGTCCCTTTTAATTTATTTGAAGTGCTATTTTTTTAAATAAAGGTTCATCTGTCCATGCAGTCCTCTTGGATTCTCTGAATGTAGTAACGATCAAAAACTGTTCCAGAGGTAGGCAGAAAATAGGCCGGGGAGCCAAATGCTCTAGGGATCGGAAGGTCCTCCCCGTGGTCTCTGTGTGCTTGCTAAATGGTGTATCTTTCTTGTTAACCGCGATATTAAAACTTGATCAGCTCATAAGCTTTCCTCTGTTAGATCTTCTGGCAGGAAACAACCTCCAGCCCTCTACATTTTGTGGGTGTGTGCTGGTGTGTGTGTCTGTGTGTGCATGTGCACACACGCTTTGTCTAACTCACTTCAATAGATTGATCAAGTGGAGTTAAAAAAAAATCCCAGGGAGATAGGCATTTCGAATATGAACATTCTTTCGGAACTCTTTTTTTTCCCCCTTACATTTGGTTGTTTCTGAGATGTGTGATCAACTGAAGACGGAGCTGAAATGGGAGATGCGTGGCCCCACCATGCCCTTGAAGCAGCAGAGAGCACTCGACAGTAGAGAGGGGAGGAGGCCAGAGCCTGAGCATGTGGTAGCCAGCTTGGAATGTTACTGACATATGTGGCAAGAGGGCTGAGCCAGAAATATTTAAAGATGCAGCATCCAGGCATGTGAGTCCCCTGGGCAGGGGGAGGGAAGTCAGGAAGGCTAGAGAGCTCTCACAGAACTCAGAGTCTTTCTTTCACGCGTGAAACATGTCACCAGGGACACTTCTGCTGGCACCTGTGTTGGTTTTGTGCCCCCGCCCTGCCCTACTCCCCTCGGTACCAGGTGCTCTTAGGGGAAGATGTAGTTGGATCCCAGTTGGAGAGCTGATGGTGGGGAGGTACCGTCTTGCGGAACTCTGAATGGAAGGAAGTCAGCCTGGGAGCCGTCGGTGCGCCCAGCTTTCCAAGTTGTTACAGATAAATTTTTTCTTCCAGATTTCCATTTTATCGCAAGTGTTTATACACGCGTTAACACGTGACATACGTGTGTATGTATGTGTATGGTACCTTTTCTAACCATGACTTTCAGGCTAGGAAGCAGAGAGTCCCTATGGGTCTCAAAGGTTGAGCGCCCTGGAAGGATGGTGTGTGGCATGCGTGAAGAGATGGATGAGTCGAGACTGACTCGGAGTATTAAGTTCTATTCCTTGTTTTCTCTCTTCATTCAGTGATCTTGCAAGACCTTTCTTTTTTTTTTCCCCCAACTTTTCTTTTTTTAAGGTTGAAAGAATGCTGCATCTTTAAGCCTTCCCTCTAACTTCCTGCCTCCTCCCCCTGGGCTTGTAAGTGGAGCTGCAGAACTTTATTTGTTGATCTACCTTCTCTGCCCTCCTGAAGAAGGGATGCCCTCTCTCCTCGCTTCCCTTGGGTCTAGGACCTGGTTGGAGCTGACTGGACTTGCTTTAGTCTGGGCAGGGCCTCCTTCCACTACATGGACTAGCCCCAGAGAATATACAGAATGCTGACTTTTTCTAGATTTTTAAATAGCCAATGAAATCACTAAGTGGGGTTCTTCCATGACATATTTTGTTAATATGGGTTTCACTTTTTCCAAGGATAATCCCTTATTGCCACAATTGATTTACTTTAAACAATGACAAAAAATGTGTATTAATTTGTAATTGAACCCAGCCAGACTGTTTTCAACTTTCCCAACTTGGGGTGGGGGGCGGGGAGGATATTAAAATAAGTTTTAAGAAGTGAATCTCCCAGCCTCTTGATTTTACTGTAGTTCTTCAGCTTCAGATAGGGCTCTGAGCATCTAGGGGGCAAGTAGGTAGGGAAATCCTGCCGCTGACTGAGTCCCAGCGGACACTGCAGGCATGTCGGCAATGTGCCGATTCATACAACACCTTTTGTACCTCCGATGTGCTGATAACTAATGCTTGGTGCGAAGACAGCAGTGAGCAGGATAGGGAAGGCCCAGCCGTCGGCTCACAGTCCAGGGGTGAAGGCTCTGGGCCCCAGGAAGGGAAGGGAAGGAATTGGGCTCTGACTTCTCCATCCGAAGATGGGCAGCTTTACATGGAGACTTGCTCTTGAGAGCCCGTGTGCACCCCATTTCTGTGGCTGACCCGGGCACCCCTGAGCACTGCCTTACGAGGGTTTGATGCCCGCCTTCCTCTAGCGCTGTGAGGACAGGTTTTCCTTCAGCTGAGAAGATGAGCAGACAAGGAGCACCTGTGTTTCTTAATTTAGAAAATAATTCTCTTTAAAAGTAGTCATCTCTTAGAATCCTAGAGCTAGAAGTAAGCATCGGGTCCAGCTCCTCGCTTCTGAGAAGGTGAAGTTTACAACTAGCTTGACCCACCTTGGTGAGTTCTGCTTTCTGAGAATCTCTGCCCCTCCCCCCTCCCACTTACTCATCATTCTACTTGCCCAAGCTAGCTCTGTCTGTAATTAAAATCAGCCCCAGGGTAAGTGGGGGAGAGACATGGTACACACACTAGTTGAGGTATGGGGAGTCTCTACTTCCTAAAATTAACTGTTCTGGTGTCATTTCTTAAGGCAGAATCACCTGGAGGTTAAGAGCCTGGGCTTTAGAAGTAGTCTGGTTCAGATCCTACCTCTGCAAGTTTCAGGGATAGCTCCTTGCATGGTTGTAAGGAGTGGAAATAGTAGGTACAGTAAAGTGCCTCGCACACGAGAGGGGAGACAAAAAGTGCTTTACCGAAAGATCACAAGATCCAGTAAGTAGGACGGCTGGGCCTGGGCCTCCCCCGCCCCCCGCCCCGTGTGCTGGTGGCGATTCAGAGCACTTCTACTTGCCAGGTGGTCAGGAGATCCTTTGGCCTGGGGGAAGTGATGCAAACCTCTCAGGAGCTTTCCCCTTTGATTTGAGATTCCCTATCAACCTTTGTCCTATGAGGTCAGCGGTCTCCTCTTACCCGGATCCACGACTGCTTCTGGCTGAATCTGGGAGGAGCATCTTATAGGCCAGTGTAGCTCCCAGGCCTGGGGCATCAGCATCACCTGGAACCTGTTCCCCTCCCCCAGTCCGTCTCCCAGGTGGCTTGAGCCCTGAGCAACACAAGTCAGCTGCAGCAATAAGGGTAGGGCAGTTGGAGGGGGTGGCCAGCCGTAGGGCCTTGTCTAAAACTTAGCGAGCTGAAAACAGAGAGGAGTCGGTTTTATTTTCTGTGTTAGAGATAAAAATCTATCTTAAGCTCTGGCCTGTCCTAGGACCAGTGTCATGCGTAGGTTCCTGTATGGGGAGCCTCAGGAGTGCCCGTACAACATATCCCTTATACTGGTGCCTTGGGACCTAACAATACATTCAGTAGTCATTCACTCCTTTGGGCAAAGCTTCTCACCCTTGGCCTTCTTTAAAATACATTATCAACCCACCGGTACCTTATTGTGAATTGACTTAGCACATTTTTTTTTTACCTGAAGGGTCCAGGGCTGCTGGAGAGAGCTGCGACCTGGGTCGGACCTGGGTGGGCTTGAGAATACAGCCAGGCACTCTGAGTCAGGGGTGAGGGGAGCCTGGGACTGAGCTCTTCGGAAGGGGTGAGGGTGGAGAGAGCGGGTGGATTGCAAGGAGAAGAGGGTTAAGGAGGGAGTGGTGAGGAACTCTGGCTGCTGTGGAGCTCTGCGGGTGGGTTGGGGGAACCTGCCAGAGGCTGGGACCTGGTAGGGGTAGGGAATACAAGAGCCCTATTGTGCTGGGGTTGCTCAGCAGGGGCCCGAGACAGGCTGGAGTCAGCAAAGGGGTGTGTGTGTGTGTGTCATTGGGCAGGAGACCCCCATGGTGTGAAGGGGTCAGAACGGCTGACTGGTCTAGAGGGAAGTGCTTAGCTAGAGAACTGGGGTAACCCCAGCCCTCAGTAGCTTCTGGACACCTACAGTTGGGGGGCACAGGGCACAGTGTCAGAGTGAAGGGAAGGGCT
Source organism: Phoca vitulina (assembly GCF_004348235.1). Classification (NCBI taxonomy): domain Eukaryota; kingdom Metazoa; phylum Chordata; class Mammalia; order Carnivora; family Phocidae; genus Phoca; species Phoca vitulina. The sequence continues at coordinate 1,559,483 of NW_022589744.1, forward strand.
CTAGCACTGGTGCTTTATAGGGAAGTTGCGGCCGTGTTGCTTCACAGCCTCGGGGTAGACAAGGTAGGAGTATCTCACTGATTCTGCAGATGAGGAGACTGAGTCCCAGAGAGATTTGGTAACTGGTAGTAGGTGGAGCAGGGTTGAATGGGGAGGGACTATAAGCTTGAAAATTTTGTGGAGTCTCTTGAGTGCAGTCCTTGGGCAGCCTGCTGTGGTTGAGGCTGCGCCTTGGTTCCCAGTTGGAAGCTACCTTGCAGTAGTCTAGGGCTCCGCTCTCCCAGACTCCCTCACGGCCAGCCTTAGAAGTCTAGAGACCCAGCGGGAGACCCAGCTGGCCTGGGCCGCAGCCCTGCTTCTGCAGTCCCGGGCCAGGACTGAACTTAGGTAGGGAAGTGGGGTCATGGCTTCACAGAACAGTCATTCCTCAGCTCCCTGCACAGTCTGATCATGCCATCTTCTTTACAGATGAGGAAATGAAAATCCTGCCCTACCCCAGCCGTGGCCATCTCTGTCTTCCTGTCCCACAGTGTCCTAATGGGCAGGCAGGAATGGCCCCCTCTGCCTTGACCGCCTCAAGTTGCTATAAGGCTTGGAGAGTTGGGAGACGTGAAGGTGTTTCTGGCAACTGAAAAAAAGTAAAAGGCAGAGGGTGTTGCTAGATGCTGCCTCCATGTCACAGGTTCCCCAGTAAGGGCCTTGGCCTATTCTAGAAGGAACCTATTCCAGAGCCAGGCCTGAGCCCTTCAGCCCTTCCCAGCAGCCACTGGGAAACATGGGAAGGAAGGTCTTTCCCTACAAATTAATTTCAGGAGCCATTGGTTCTTGACATCTACAGACTCTTTCAGAGCCCTGCTCACAACGTTAACACTAACCGTGCTCCTCATCTCCACGTTAACTAGACAGAACTGTATCCAGAACAAGGTAACAGGAGAGCCGCAAGTGCGGACTGTGTTTGAGGTCGTAACTCTGAACATGCTGCGTGGTTAGTGGTTAGGCTGGGTGCTCACACTCTGAGCTACGATCGGTTCTGTAAGCTTCATGCACCTACTCAAAACACACTGAGAGCCTTCTGTTTAGAATATGCTGGGCTAGGTGCTGTGGCAGGTAAAGAGGTACATCAGACTCGGCTCCTGCTTTAAGGAAGGTTATAATTGAGAAGCTAAATGTAATAAATGAAAGCTGGGAGCTGGTAAATTCTGTAAGAGCAAGATGGGGTCTCTGAGGAGTTGGGAAATGAAGCTGAGATGGGCTTTGGAAGCTGGCAGAATTAAAGAGAATGAGAAGGGGTGGGGGTTTGCCACACAGGGTCCTTCACACTTCCTGGGCTCTCCCATAGAGCATGTTTGCCCCTCCAGCACCTCTCCCCCCACCCCCATGCTCTCTCACACCTCCAGGCCTTTGCAGATACTGTTCACTTGCCTCGGCTGTCTGACCCTCTTTGAAAACTCAGCTCAGGTGTCCCCTGCAGCCTGCCTGTCTCTGGACTGTCACCTCACTTTGTACACGTCTCCCTTATCTCCTGCCTCGTCGCGTGTGTGTGCTCAGTTGGCATCATGAGAACCGGCCCCTCAGTGAGCCTAGGGCCTGTTGAAAGAACAAGTAGTTTGGTCTGTTGAAGCATGGGGCCCAGGAGGGGAAGGCGTAGGGCTGCACTGGTGGTGGTGAGGGACCTCAGATGTGAGACCCTAGGAAGAAGTTGGGGCTGGTCCGGGAGTGAGCAGATCAGAGCTGGGCAGGGGCAGCCGGGGAGCCTATGTAGCCAGCCAGGCACCCCAAATATTTTTGTTTAATTTGTTTGATGGCAACCCACAGTAAGAAACCCTTAACATCTCAACCCAGTACATATTTCACAGAATAGAAGTTAGCTCATGTGCAGTATACTCTGATATTTTCTGTTTAATTTCATTTTTAAAATGCTGGTCACCACCCATTGGAGCCCTAGTCCCCTTATTGCTATGTCACTTGGGGCTCTGGAAGTTCAGGCTATCCTCTTGGAGCTGGGGTGGGATGGTGGGTCGGCTGGATGCAGCCGCCTGGCTTCTTTTCTGGTCAGCGGCTCTCTTCCACCAGGGCCTCGGGTGGAAAGGATGGATTGGGGAGGTTCCGCGTCTGCAAAGCCACCTCCCACCTGTTCTGCTTCCAGGCCAGAATCAGCGAAAGCCACAGAAGGCTGTTGGCTGGGACTGGGCCCCGTCTTGCTTTTGGAGGGTCCAGTCTGACACTAGAGAAAACCTCTGCCTGTCCTTCCTGAGTTGGGGAGAGGGAGTTAGGGACCAGGAAACAGCATCAGATGACATCTTGAAGAGGGAGATGCAGAAGCCAGAGCTCTGGACCAGGGTAGGCCTCACTGGCTCAGCCCCACCCTCAGTGCAAGGCTAGGCTCAGAGGAACTGCACCTTCAGGTTGGGAGAGGCCCCTGAGAGCAGACAGCAAGATGTGGCATCCTTCTCCCCCTGGCTCTGGCACCAGCCGGGTAAGGCAGCAGAGGCTTCTGGGAACTAGATCCCATCCAATTGCAGCTGGTTCTTCAGTGCCGGCCCCACTTCCTTGTGGTCCCTCAGTCTCACCTCTGCTCCTCTCTGGACCCCCTTGGCCAGCTTGCTCCTGACCTGCTAAAGCCTCCCAAGTCGAGACCGGAGCCAGCGAGGATCCTAGAGACATTGGATTTGTGGCCTGGGCTGCAGCCCACAACCTGGACTCGGTTCAGTCCTGAGCTCGCCTGCTCTGAGCTTAGTCCAAGGCCCTGCTGACGGCTGCGGGCCTTCCGTGGTAACTCCACCCGGGAGTCCACAGCTCCTGGCGAGGGAGTCTGCACAGCCTGCTTCTCTGGAGGGGTCATGAGGTGATTGTCTCTGACCCCTCAAGGAAGGAAAGGCTGGGACTTGGAGTCCTTTTAAAGGAACGGTCTCTTCTGATACAGGTGTTGGCCTGAAAGCAAGTGGATTCAAACTCAGTGGCCCTCCGGGGAGCAGGGGGGCCCTCCTTGGTGTTCTCCAACAGAAGGAACCAAACCTTGAACCTTGGGTCTGTCTGAATCCCAAGCCTGCCTTCTTCCTTCCCTCTTCAGCCCATTCCCTTCTGAGATCTTCTGTGCTGCGGACAAGCGGGTAGCTTGTCTTAAAGGACTCAAAGGGCGGATTGCCCGAGTGGAGACCCAAGAGTTTGAGCTGCGGGCGGAGCCCAGGGAGAGGGGAGAGGTGGTGGGAACAGCAGAGATCAGCCCCTGGCTTGGAAAGGCTCAGGGTGAGGAAAATCTCAGATGCCCCTATGGGTTCACACCCCCTTCTCTAGGTCAGGACTGACCACATCTTTCTATCCTCCTATCCTACATGGCCATCCAATTGCATTCTTCTTGTCTTGTGTTCTCCTTTCGTAAGTTTTCTTTGTAGGCGTGGCCTGCTGGGGGTGTCCACAGCCTCCACCCCCCTGGGTGCCCTCCGGCTGCAGAGGCTGCTGAGCCCCAGAATCAGGGAAGAGGAGACTAAAGCAAGAGGAGCCTGAAGCACAGTGAGTAATGACACCAAAACGTGCAAATCCTGGGGCTCCAGGCCTCCGAAGGGAAGTGACTTGCTCAGGGACACGTAGTGAGAAATGACAACGGGAATTCCAATCCAGCTGCAGCCCCCAGGCCTGGACTCATCCCCATCACTCCATGCTTGGCCGTTTATGGGCATGCATTTATGAGCCGGCCTGAGTAAGCACTGAGCTGCTTCTATCTGGATTGGTTAAACTCCAGAATACCAATTTTGTATATCATTGAATATGAGATGTTCAGACAGGGAGGAAGGTTGTATTGTTCTCTCCGGCAAAGGAAAGCACCCAGTGTTGCAGTCCTGATCAAACTGACGTATGCACCTCTCATGGACAGTGGGGTACTGGGCAAGTAGAGGGGCAGGCAGGCTGGGGGGATAAGAAGTAAGGGAGAGACAGCCTGATGTTCGAGTGGCAAAGGAAGGTGGGAAGCAGGGAGGGGATGAACAGTCCCTGAGCATCTTTATCCAGGGGCTGTGCCATCCCTTTATACATAACATTTAATTCTCAGAACAAGGTAGGAATTGTTGCCCTAAACTGGTTATGAGGAACCCCGCAAACCCACAGTGCCTCTTGCTGGCTGACAGGGTCTGAAGGAGAGCCATTCCTCAGTATCGACTCCACCACAGCAGCTACCAGCCTGGCAAAACTCTCCCGGACCAGGTCACAGACCGTACCAGCTCCCGGCCCCTAGCCTGAATGCCTGGCTGTTCAGCTGAGCTTTAACAGGAATGGTGAGGAAGCTGTAGGCACAGAGGACAGTTGCACTCTGTAGAAGTAGATGAGGGCATGCGTGCTAGTGAAGGGTCCCTCCGAAAGCCCCAGCCCTCTCAGGACACCCACCACTCCCGCAGACTGGGACCATGTCCCCTTGACAGCTGCTGGTGTGCAGGACCTTTAAGCAGTGGGGGAATGACTGGATTCTCCAGGGAGAATGGCCCAGACATGGCCCAGCTCTCTGCCCTGCGAGCTCAAGATCTAAGACAGATGGTGGCCGCAGATGTGGGCCCGACAGTCAGCAGAAGGCTGTGTAACCCTGACATGCTGGAGCAGGAAGTCTCACGCTCGGCAGAGACTAGGCTAGGGCCTCAGGGACTTGGACAGACATCTGTCCCTGAGAGTGCAATGCACTTGCGCTCCTCAGCCCGAGGGGCCATCTTCTCTGCCTGGAATATGGCAAAAATTGGGTCAGATTTTCCCCACTACATAAAACTCTTCCAGGGCTATGAGTGTTTGCTCACTTTGTTTCCCCAGCAGCTAGCACAGGGCTAGCCATCAGTGGTTGCTGAGTGGGTGAACGAAGAAATGAGAGAGCACCTCCTGTGTACTGGGGGCTCTGTGTACTGTGTAGACCACACAGTAGTGGACTCTGGACCCACGTGATTCACTGGTGATGTCAGGTAGTTGGCTTCTGCCCTGCCGGTGGGAGGAAATAGTGGGGAAGGGAGATCCAATCCTGTTTCAGAACCTGGAGGGCTCCTTGGGTATCTTGCCTGAGTTCCCTTTCAGAGGAAAGGGGGCCCCTTGGTGAGGACGGTGGCCAGCACATCCAGAGATAAGTGAGCAGAGGGAAGCCTATAAGATGACTTTGAGAAGCATCATCCTGTGATTTGGGCTCTCAAGACGGCAAAAGAGCACTTAGTGAAGCTGGCCAGTTCTCAAACCCTGTAGATAACAGGACTGTGAGAAAGGAGAGGCCAAGAGGATGGTCTGCGAGCCCACCCAGCACGGCCAGTCACCCGCAGAGCACTGGGATCCTGGGACATGCCACACCAAGATGTGTCCCATAGGGCAGTGAAGCCACAGTGAGTCACCAGAAGGGACTTGGTTCTGTCAGACTGGCCCGAGCCAGCTGTGCAGTGCCAGGGGCTTCCATGGCCTGGCTCCTAACCATTTTTTAGGGCCAAAGTATGGATAGTAGGGATCTTTTCCAGGGGTGGACTGTAGGAGATTTCAGTGGGTGCTCACTGCAGCGCCCTGCAGCCTCTGGACTGACATTTGCCAAGAATCTCAGCCCAGTAAAGACAGATAGAGCTAAGTGAGCATCTCAGGCCCCCGTACCCTTTTTTTTTTTTTTTTTTTACATTTTATTTATTTATTTGACAGAGACACAGCGAGATAGGGAACACAAGCAGGGGAGGTGGGAGAGGGAGACGCCGGCTTCCTGCACCTTCCGATGTGGGGTTCTATGCAGGGCTGGGCTAGATGCGGGGCTCGATCCCAGGACCCTGGGGTCATGACCTGAGCGGAAGGCAGACGCTTAACAATTGAGCCACTCAGGTGCCCCTCAGGCCCCTGTACTCTTATTGCAGAGATGGGGAAAAGATTTATCCAAGGCAAGGGTCGTTACAAAGGAGGGGAAAAAATTGAGTTTGTTATTTCCAAAAATAACACCGAGGGGGACAGCACAGGAAACAATAAAAGTTGTATTACCGTTTCATAGTGTTTTTTATTTGATTACTCGTGGTGGGAGAACGTGAATCTCCTTTGTATTTAGGGTCTCTAAATGTCGCAGTCGGGCTCTGAGCCTAGAGATCTCAAGTGACTTTTCCAGAGCCGCTCAGGGAATCAGAGGTAGAGCTGGGGCTAGATTCCAACATCCTGACTCGCAGTCCAGTGCTCTGCACTGCGGTGACCTGTTGCATAATACGGAATAACTGTGGACTGTCTTCCCTTTTAAGAAATTTTCATTTGGTTCTTTGCGACCGGCCAGCAGTACGGTTGCTGGTGAGAGTGAGGATGTCTGCCTGCTGGGACGTTCAGTGCACAGATTTTCCCTTGGATTCTGGATACAGCCCCAACTAGCAAAAGCACTGCACCCCTTTGCGCCAGGGACGCTGGCCCCGGGGTCACGCAAATGCTCAAACAAGACGTGCAAGTGTTTGCGCTCGGCACATGGCAGGGGCCCTTGCCTCCCCCTCCCCCAATCTTCGCCCTGGTGGCCGAGCCCTGGGCTCCGCCCCTCTCCCCCTAGACCGGGGGAGGGGTCCTCCTCGGCGTGGAGGTGGCGGATGCTCGCCGGCTGCAGACGTCCGCAGAAAGGCGGGATACAGGGGGCGCCCGCGGCCCGAGTCTGGCCGCCTGGGTCGGCCGCGCGCCTCCGCCCCACCGGGCCTCGCAACCCAGGTCCCGCCACGCCGAAGTTTGCGGAAACTTTTGCAGTTGCTTCCCCGCCCGCGCCAGCCGGGGAGTTGTGACGCAGCGTCTGGGGCTCCAAGCCCGGACTGAGAAGAGAGGGAAGGCGGGGAGAGGGAGGGCGACGGAGAGCGAGAGAAAGAGCGCACGCCGGGGTCCTCCTCGACCCCGCAGATCCTCCTCTCCGCCTCCCCTTTCTTTCCCCCCTTGGCGCTCTCTCTGCGGCCGCGGCCCCGGCCCCGCGCCTCCTCCCCTTCCCCTCCCACGCTGCCCGCTTCCCTTCCCCTCTGCCCCTCAAACCCTCCTCCCGGGTTCTGCGCTCCTCCCTCCGCCCTCCCTCCGCCCGGCCAGCCTCCTTCCCTCCTCCCCTCTTCTCCCCGGGAGGCATCACTTCGTCCCGACCGGAGGAAGACGCGAGCCCCTCGCGGGCGGTCATCAGAGCCCCGCGCCCGCGCTGCCACCGCGCGCCGCGCCCGTGCGCCCTCGGTCCCCGCGTTCCCCAGCGCGGCGCCGCGCCGCGGGCATGGGGCCCCGCCGGCCGGCCCCCGCGCCCTGGCCTCGTCACCTGCTGCGCTGCGTCCTGCTCCTCGGGGGTCTGCACCTCGGCCGCCCCGGCGCCCCCGGGGATGCCGCCGCCGCCGCCCTCCCGGGTAAGGCGCTGCCAACTTGGCCAACTTCGGGGGCCGGGCGGTGGGGGGGACGCGCCGGGGAGCGGGCCGCTCTCGACTTTTCCCTCCTTTTTTTTTCCAGAAGCGCGTGTGCGTGTGCGTGCGTGTGTGTGCGTGTGTGTGTGAGTGAGACTGGGTTTTTAAAGATCGTCTGCGCTTTTCTGGAAGCGGGGTGGGGGGGGAGAGGGGAGGAGGAGCGCGCCTGGAGGTGGGGGAGGACCTGAGTGGAACCAGATGTGGCAGGCGGCGGGGGAGGGGAGCCCGGGGGTCTCGAGCCGCCTCGGAGGAAGAGGGCGGGCTCCGCGAGGACCCCCGCCCCCGCCCCCGGACCACCCGGCGCCCTCGCTGCGCTGGGCCCGGAGACCTGCGTCCGGGGAAACCAGAGGCTCCGTCCGTCCAGGATCTCCCTCCAGGCCGCTCTCCTTGCTTTGCCTCAGGACCCCTGCGTTATGACTGTTTTCGAATTATTCGTCAGGGCTTGTTTGCCCTTCCTGGCATCTCGGGGATGTTTATATTTTCCACATTCGGCCTTCAAGGACAGCTTGTGGCATGTGGCAGCCGCTCTGTTTGAAGGGAGCTCTGTGGGGCAATTTCGTGCCCCCAGGATGCAGCGACAAGCTGGGCGCCGTGTTTGTGTGTGTGTGTGTGTGTGTGTGTGTGTGGTGTTGTGTGGGTGGCTCTGACCGAACTGGCACCCCTCCAGTGTAGACAGACCTTGGGCCCCAAAAGAGCTGCTAAAGATGCAAAAATCCAACCAACAAAACAAAAAACCGAAGTTGTGCCTTCTCTTTCTGCTCTTTCAGAGGGTGACAGTGACATGTGGGGACAGACAGACCCCTCAGCAAGAACCTGAGAGCTAAAGGGAAAGATCCACTTCCGGAGGGGGGGGGGTTGCAGGAGTCAAAGCTGGAACCGCCAGGGAGTGTAGTTATTACAGCCCCAGCGCTGGGCCCAGCTTTGTCTCGCTGGATGTTTAATTTGGGGACGGGGGTGAGTGAAAGGGGACAGTCAGTGCAGTGTTTGCAGTTTTGAGCAAAACCCAAACAGCCCCCTGGAGGGTCCGGGCTCTCTAGCCATGGCCGATGCTCACTCACTTGGCCCGCCCGGCGTGACGTAGAGGACCAAGACACGTATTTGCCTGATTGTGCGGATGGGAGTGGTGGGGTCTGGAGGGACCCATATTCACATCAAGTAGGCGCTCTCCCCCGCTGAACTCCAGACCCACCTGGAGTTGAATGTGAGACGCAAACCAGGCAGCATCGCCCTGCCCACCGCAGGTCAAGGCACACCGGCTGTCCCCCTGCCTCCCAGCCCTCCTCCTGTGTCTTCTCCTCTGTGAAGGAACTCAGCAGACAAGCAGGGCGGGCGGGCTGGAGGAGGATGGCCATTCCAAGAGCCCCAGAGCACATTTTAAAGCCAGGCCAGGCCCTGGGAGAGTCGTGGCTAGAGTGCTGACTCGGCCCTTTCCCCCATGGAGCTTTTGACAGAGGGAGCTGGAAATGCGTGGTGAGGGGCCCCATCCGGGAGGACGCCTGGAGTGCCCCCTCTGCCTTCTGGTTCCCCCCTCTCCTGGCTTCCCCCTCGGGCTGCGTCTCAGGACTTGTAGCCCCCACAGCCTCGGAGGGGCCCCTTCGCAGTGGTATTGCTTTGATCACCCCCATCAGAAGCTTAGGTATGGGCAGGGAGGAAGGCTAGGGGTGCGGCGGTGGGAGGATGGCTCCCCACAGCAGCTGTTGAGTAACAGGAGTGAGAAGTTGCTACCAGTGCAGTCCCTGCACATCATTGTCCCCTCTGCCCTGAATGCTCCTCCTCGAGGCCGAATTCCTTCCTCGATGCCCCTGTACCTGATGAATTTGGTAGTCCCCGGGAACAGTTTACTGGATCTTAACAGTCCGGGAAACGCTTGTGGGAGATGGGTTGGGCTTGGCAGGCCAGCACTGCTGGGGCAGAACTTACCCTGGGGCCTGGGGTGTCTGCAGGTGGCTCTCTGACCACCAGCAGCGGAGCCCCGTGGGATGAGAGTAGGAGGCACCACGGCGCCCCTTGGGGGCGGGGAGGCAGCAGGTTGGCCGCGCCTTGTTTGTGCGTGATGGCAGCATCCATCTCTTCTCCACCTCCATAGGGTGCCCCAAAGTGTGGCTGGAAGACGTCTTTGTTAACTGCCGCGTTGGTGCTCAAGGCTGAACCAAGTACTTGGGGAGGGTGGAAGTGTAAGCCACATCCTTTGAGAAACGAAACTTGTGTTGGAGGCAGGAGAAAGTGTGTGGGGGGCAAAGGGTCACTAGGGCTCTCTGGAGGGAGGTTGGGTGGGACCAGGCTTTGCAGAGGCAGGGACGGGAGCAGAGAGGGAGACCCGGAAGGTGGGCTAGGCTGTCTGGGAATGATGTGGAAGCTTGCTGGGCTGGGGTGGAGAATTCTTGAGTGGGACGGAGGAGAAGCTCGAGTGAAAGGGGAAGCCGGCCAAGTGCCTGGGAGGCCAAAATGGGGGAGCCACTTGCTGGCTGGTGGTGGGGAACCCTTGGGGTTACTGGACAGAGGACTGAGGGGCAGATTGGAAGGAGGGTTGCTGGGAGCCCACAAGGGATCAGGTATCCAGGTTGAGGAGCGAAAAAACCTTGGGAGATCTTCCTGTGGGGACAGATCCTGCTGTCTAGACGACAGGGAGGGAGGTGTTCCTTTTGAAAGGCAGCTGGTACTTGCTGCCCCTGCCCGTCAGCCAGACACATCGCCTGCACTTCCGGCCCAGCCCCTGGTGAGTCACGGAGTTCAGAGCCTTCTTACTTTCCCCACCCCCAAAACCCGGTCTTCCTTGCTCCAACCCTCTTGTCTTCTGTGGGCTGCCGGGGCCAGGGTGGTGGCTGACTGAGCTGTGGTTGGCGCTGGGAGCCTGGCCTCCCCCCAGGTTCCCCTGGACAAGGTGAGGGTGCAGGCAGGGGAAGAGGAAGCCTGGGTCTTCATCCCCATCTGTTTGCACGAGAGACATCTTGCCTTTCTGATGCTTGCATGGTACAGTGATTTGGGCCGATGAGATGATTTCAGAAATACCATGAAAGTCTCAGAAGAGGATTCGTGTGGGTTCACCACTCATTTAAGTCCTGTTGCCCCCTGCAGAGGGATGAAGTGGTAACAGCAATGGCCACCATTATTCCTGTGCCAGGCCCCGGGGCCGAGTGCTCCATGGCAACAGCTCTTGTATCTCACAACCCTGGGAGGAGGCCCTTACCACCCATTTTACACACTGGCACTCAGCAGATGCGAGACGCCAAGTCACTTGCTCAAGGCCACACTGCCATACCACTAGAAGGTAGTAAAAGCACGATTTGAACTCAGGGGCGGCTACCGAGCCCAAACCCTTCGGTACCAGACCATGCTGCATCTCTGTGACTTAAACAGTGCGAGGGGATGTGTTCGGAAAGGCTGGAAAATCCTGCTTGATGGATTTTTCTCCAATAGCTCTAAGCCCTCTAGAACATCCTCTCGATGTGTCCTCCTCAAAGGAACCCTAGGCAGAGGGTAGAGTGGGCAACCCTCAGTTTATACCCTGGCTGTCAGGGTGCTTGTCTCTGCCCCGGTCCCACTGGGCCCAGGCCGCAGGGACCGAGCCCCGTTCAGCGTCCTCAGGATATCTGAGGTGCCCCCTCTGAGGGGGCATCCATAAGCTGGTGACTGAAGGATGGAGGAGGAGCCAGCCCCGG
>NW_022589744.1:1570524-1611014 GCF_004348235.1 Phoca vitulina
ACTGAAGGATGGAGGAGGAGCCAGCCCCGGCTCTGCCCCCCAGCATCTATAAACTCGTGACTGAAGGATGGAGGAGGAGCCAGCCCCAGCTCCGCCCCCCAGCTTCCCAAAGGGCAGGGATTCATAGGTTCATTCATTTGGTTTGATGAGCCTGCCCCGCACTGACAGCAGGGATGATGGTGGCCTGTTCTGAGCCCACCGCCTGCCTGCACCTCCAGTAGGGGGTGGTCCTTGAACTCGGAGGGCCTGGGCATTGCTGACAGGAAGTGTCCCTTCCTGTTCGGTCCTTCGTGAGATGGGAGGGGCTGCTTCCCATGACTGGATCCTATAAATCTGGGTGGGGTGGGCCATGGCAGTGGTGACGCAGCTCTTGGATCTCACCCTGGGCACTGCCGATCCCCGTTACTCCTCAGCTAGGGGTGGTGTCCGTAAACAGGCAGGCTGGATGAAGGCCGCATCGTGGCATCTGTGACCCCAGGGACCTGCCAGCATCAGCCAGCTAGCTCCAGTCACTTAGAGGACAGATGGGGTTGGCCCCCAAACGTCATGCGTGGGGCCTGATTAGGAACTCCGGGGGTTAGTTCCTTTCCTGCCCTTCTCTGTCCTCTCCTGGCCCCTTTACAGTGCAGAGACCCCTCCCATCCTGCTTGGCAGGACCCGCGCTCTCGGCTTCACCTCAGCCCTGCCCTACCCTCCCCCCCTTGGTTCCTCTGGTTCTGTTGCTAGATGATGGCTTTGAAATCTCAGCTTCTTTCCAGTTCCCCTGGCCCCCACTCCTTCCCCGGTCCTCCTTTAGCATGCTCTGCCCCATCTCCCCTGAAACCTTCCCTGCCGGCCCCCCAGCCCAGGCCTTTGCAGACAACTTCCTCTGCCTGGGATGCCCTTCCCTTTTTCCTCCGTGGCCGTCGCTGCCCCTCCTTCCAAGACTCAGGATCCTGAGAAGGACGCAGAGGAGTCCCCGTCACTGCCTCGGGCTCACCTGAGCTAAGGGGAGACAGATACCTAGACGCTGCGTTTAGGGATAAACCCCAGCCTGGAGGAGGGGCCTTCTCTTTATCTCTCTCTCTCTGGGATCACCTCGAGGAGGACAGTGACCAGCTTTTGTCCTGAACTTGGACAAGCACCTTCCTATAGGGAAAAACAATAAGACAGTTTCCCATCCTTTCAACTGGCATCCTCAGCGAGCGTTTGGAAAGGGAAGCGGTTGTGGTGCTCCCCAGTGTAGACTGAGGCAGGAGCGTGGTGTGGCCAGGAATGTTCCCACCTCCCCTCTGTCCTCCAGAAATGTAAATCAGGACTGAGGTAATGCCACTCACCAGCTGTGTGACCTCAGGCAGAGACTCAAGTTTCTTCATTTGTAAAATGGGAAGAATAAAACAATACCCCCTCCTTAGGGATATTGTAAGAATTACACGAAAATGAGATAATATGTGTATGAGATGCATGTCTGGTACAGTGTCATTTTTTAGCAAATAATAGTAAATCGTTGCTATTTTTTATTATTATTAGGAAGAGAGAAAATGAATTTCAAGGGACTTAAATGTGAAAAAACAGTCCTCAACATACAAAATCCTAACTACAGTTTTGTTGTTTTTTATTTTATTTTGTTTATTTATTTTTTTGTAACCAGGTTTTATTGTTTTTGGTTTGTTTTTTTAAAATTTATTTATTTGTCAGAGAATGAGAGAGAGAAAGCATAGCAGGGGAAGCTGCAGGCAGAGGGAGAAGCAGGCTCCCTGCTGAGCAAGGAGCCTGATGTGGGACTCGATCCCAGGACCCCGGGATCATGACCTGAGCCGAAGGGAGACGCTTAACCGACTGAGCCACCCAGGCATCCCTGTTGTTTTTTATTTTAATCGAAGCAGGTCTAACCCCATTACATCTTGGTGACACTTTGTTAACTACTCTAAGTGCCTAAAAATAACCATATTTCTTCCTTTTTCTGAACGTCAATTTAAATCCTAAAGAAAAAATAAAAACCTGTCCTCCACTGTTCTTGCTCCTAAAACCCCTCAACTCCGCACCCTCCCTCTTCACTTCCCTTCATCGTGAAGCTTCTCTAGCTGACCTTCACATGGGAACTGAGGAGTTTCCTAGCCTCTGGACTGTCAGTGTGAAAGCCCAGACGGTTCCAGGCAAACCGTCCAGGCAAACCGGAGCTGCTCCCTGACCGCTGGTCACTGTGGGGTGCTGCCTCCCCCTGGTCGCGGTAGCTAGGCTCCCTAATTACTAATTTCAGTGACCCTCCTCAGGCCTCACCTTGCAGCATGGCGGCTGCTGTTGCTAACCTCAGTGTGAAGAACGCTTGCTCAGCGGAAAACAGACCATACGAAGTAAAGTGTAAACAGTTTGAGGTCCTCCCTCCCCTCAGCCCAGGGCTTGTAGCAACCCCTGTCAGTTATTCATGACATCGTCTCCTGTTTTTTATAATAGGCACACATACACACACACAAATACTCCTTTTACACAGAGGGGACCCCATTTTATACTGTATAATGTGATAAGATAATTTTATTTTGTTTTTTTTTAAAAAGATTTTATTTATTTGAGAGAGCGAGCATGGGGGCTGGGGAGCAGAGGGAGAGGGAGAAGCAGGCCTCCGGTAGAGCAGGGAGCCCGATGCGGGGCTTGATCCCAGGGCCCTGGGATCATGACCTGAACCGAAGGCAGACGCTTAACTGACTGAGCCACCCAGGCGCCCCCAAATAATTTTTATTTTATAATATTCCTGCATATCTTTCCATGACAGGCTATAGAGCTGCCGCATCCTTAATAGCACTCAGGATCCCACTCTACGGCTGTACACACATCTGCTTTCCTAAGGATGGACACTTTTTTGAAAATTCTCTCTTCCTCTGGCCTTTGTTGCTCATTTTGTGTGTGTGGTCTCTGCCTCCTGTCTTCCCTCCATCCTCAGTCCAGAGCCCGCATTGCCGCCCCATTGGCTCCTAAAAGGCAGCTTTCATCCTCCCCAGAACAAAATCTGAACTTGCAGAATTGGGAATTCGAGGCCTTCCGAGTTCGGGTTTGGCCCAGCAAAGCCTCTGCTCATGCTTTTCTCCGGGCCAGGAGCACCTGGTCCCACAGGTCCGAGTCCCAGCTCAGACCTGAGCCCTTGCAGTTGCCCTCAGCTGGAAGAATCCTTGCTTTCCAGAGCTCCTGTCGTCACGGCCACCTGCCAAGTGCAGCCACTTCCTCTCTTCCTAGACTCCAGGACAGGCATTTACAGCCCTGCACTGGCCCAGCACAGCGCCTTGGACACAGTGGTATTAGTAAGTACTTATGGAAACAAAAAAAGAGGAAAGAAAGAAAGAGCAAACAAGTGTTCCAAAGAGCACCCCTACCGCCCAGTTTTACTGCGGTATAATTGACATATAACATTGTATTAGTTCAAGATATACAGCATAATGATTTGAAATACATATACATTGGAAATGATTGCCCCACTAAGTTCAGTTAACATCCATTACCTCACGTGGCTACAGAGTTTTTTTTCTTATGATGCAAATTTTTTTTTGTAGTAGAAAGGCAATAAGAGTTATCCTTCCAGAGTTTTAGATGATGTCATGATCATGAAAAACATATGCCACTGCATTAAAATAAACAGGAAAAAAGTCCAGTGAACTGGAATAAATTCCAGAGGTAGATTTAAACTCATTATAAGAACCTAATGGAAGACAAAACCAGGAACAACACACTAACAGGGAAAACAATCTTTACTTTTAAATGTCACTGGACAACTGGATTACAATTAAAAATTTAATTTCAGTTCGTAGCTGATCACAGTGGAGGAACTTCAGATGGCAGGTTGTCACGTGGAAAGTGCCAAGATCACGAGAAATTAAAGAAATTAACTTTCTTTAAATATGTAATTAAACTAGCAAAACGAGAACACCTGATCTCGGCAGAGCTATGGAGAAACCAATATGTATAACTAGCACACTCTAAATTATAAATTGGTTCAGGGGCACCTGGGTGGCTTAGTCGTTAAGCGTCTGCCTCCGGCTCAGGTCATGATCCCAGGGTCCTGGGTTCGAGCCCCGCATCGGGCTCCCTGCTCAGCAGGAAGCCTGCTTCTCCCTCTCCCACTCCCCCTGCTTGTGTTCCCTCTCTTGCTGTGTCTCTCTCTGTCAAATACATAAATAAAAAAAAAAAATCTTAAAAAAAAATTATAAATTGGTTCAGTTTTTCAGGATTCAGTCTTTCAGACATTATGTAAGAAACTATACAAGACTTCATATCCTTTGACCTCGTAATTCCATTTTGGGGAATTTATAAGGCATTAATCCCAAGGAGAAAAAAATGCTTGTAGTAGTGCTATTTATAGTAGCAAAACAAGCTGGAAACCATTTAAATGCCAGATGATAAGATTATGGCTAAGCAAACTAAGATATCTTAACACGACGGACAATTTATGTAGCTATCCGCGACAAATACACAGCTAATGTCAGTACGCAGAAATAAGTCTAACTAGGCAAATTCTCATGACCACAAGGCAATCTTACAACATCATATACACACACCAGTAACAAGTGGAGAGGCATGCCTGACACAGACATTCATCTTTTCATTCATTCATTTAACTGTTTTGGTTCTGTTTTCCTGAGCACTGAAGTGTGCCAGGCATAGTATAGTATTTGGTGGTGAACATGGCTTCTGCCTTCCCGAAGCTTGTATTTTGAAAGTAATTCCCCCAAAATAGGGAGCAGCATAAATAGAGTCAAATGTTCACTGATTCCATTTTAGGTGTAATTTTTAAGTTCATTAAAAGAAAGATGGGAGGGGCGCCTGGGTGGCTCAGTGGCTTAAGTGTCTGCCTTCGGCTCAGTAAATGATCCCGGGGTCCTGGGATCGAGCCCCACATTGGCCTCCCTGCTCAGCAAGGAGCCTGCTTCTCCCTCTGCTCCTCCCTCCTGCTTGTGCACTCGCGCTCTCTCTCTCTGAAAAATAAATAAATAAAATCTTAAAAAAAGACCCTCTGCCTCTCCACCCCCCCCAAAATAAATAAACAAATCTTAAAAAAAAAAAACAAAAAGGATGGAAGCCATGGACATCTCTGAAATCTCAGACATGGGATCGGGAACCTGTCTGAGAGGAGAGAGAATAGCCCTGAGTGAGACCAGCCTGGGCAAGTAGGAATTCAACTGGAAACAGCCTTATAGTCAGTCTTGGTCCCTGAGGAAGGATTTTCTGGTATAACCCCAGAGATGCTTAACCTAACTTCTGAAGGCTCTGAGGATATAAGAGCAATGGTGGTTTAGAAAGAGTCTGGAAGCACTGTTTATAATAGCCAAAACAAAAACAAAATGTGCATTGAAAGAAATATGGATGGGGCGCCTGGGTGGCTCAGTTGGTTGAGCGTCCAACTTTCGATTTTGGCTCAGGTCATGATCTCAGGATGGTCAGATCTAGCCCTGCGTTGGGCTCTGAGTCTGCTTGAGATTCTCTCCCTCTGCCCCTCCCCCGCTGTACTCTCCCTCTCTCTAAAATAAATAAGTAAATCTTAAAAAAAAAGAAAGAAATATAGATAAATTACAGGGTGAAATATAATGCAGCAGTGAAACCAGTGAACCTCAGCTACGTGATTATCATGGGTGAATCTTAGAGATATAATATTGAGTGGGGAAAAAAAAATCCCAGAGTACTACTTTGGTATCATACTCTTTATCAAACCATTGGAAAAGCTGAAAAAATAGTGAGCACTCAAATACTCTTACCTAGAGGCACCACCTGTTAACATTTTGCCACATTTGCTTTACCTCACTGTGTGTGTGTGTGTGTTTCTGTCTCTCTGGTGAAGATTTGAGTGACATTTCACACCTAAATACTTCATCATGTATCAACTAAAAATGAAGACATTCTCCTTTATAACCATAGTACCATAATGACATTCAAGAAATATAGCATACAACAATTCTTTTTCTAATATGCAGTCCATGTTTGGATTTCTCTAGTTGTCCCAATAATACCCCTTTGCAGCTGTTTTTTGTTTTTGTTTTTGTTTTTTTAAGGTCCAGGATCCAATTCAGTGGCCTGTCTTTTCAATCTCCTTTATTTTACAGTAGTTACTTGGTCTTTTTGTCTTTTACAGTATTGCATTTTTGATGACTTCAGGCCAGTTGTTTTGTAGAATGTCCACAGTCTGTATTTGTCTGATGTTCACTCAATACATTCATGTTAAACATTTTTGGAAAGAAACGTACATGGGTGATGCTGTGTCCTTTCCATTGTATCACATTAAGTAGGTTTGTTCCCTATTGGTAATGCTAACTTGGTCACTTGGTTCAGGTTGTTTACCAGATCTCTCCACTAAAAAGATAAAAGATACCTTTTCCCCTTTGTATTTAGTAGATAATCTAAGGAATTTCAACTAAACCAAGGAAAGGAACACCTAAAAAGCAAAGTTGTTCACAGCAGCATTATTCCTAATGACCCCAAACTGAAATCCAGCCCCAACTGAAAACTACCCAAATGCCCATCAAGAGTAGAAGGGATAAATTATGGTAGCTCCACACAAGCGAATAGTATAGAGCAATGAGGGGCGCCTGGGTGGCTCAGTCAGTTAAAATGTTGGCCCTCAGCAGACTCCTTGATCCTGGAGTCCCAGGATAGAGCCCCACCTCCCGCTCCCTGCTCAGTAGGGAGTCTGCTTCTCCCGCTCCCTCTGCCCCTCCCCCCACTCATGCGCGCATAGTCTCTCTCTCTCTCTCAAATAATTAAATAAAAATAAAATCTTTCGAGCAATGAATGAGAATGAACAATCCACAACTACATGCAACAATGTGGATGAAGCTCACAAACACTGAGCCAGATGCAAGGGAGCTCGTGCCATATTATCCCATCAATATAAAATATAAGAAAGAGGCAAAACTGATCTATTCTGTTCGAAATCAGAAGAGTGGTTACCATTAGCGAGAGAAGTTGTGACCAGAAAGGGTCTTAAATAGAATTTAAAAAGAACAATGACCAGGGAAGAGAGATCTGTTAATGTATATGGCAAGAAGCTCATATAAGCCAATGAGGAAAAACAGATTTTTAGGCATCTAAAATCAGAATAGGTAAGACCACAAAGGCTGTGAGCAGAGTTCACAAAGAAGACGAGTAGCAATGTCTAATAAGCCTATGGAACATGTTTAAAATTCCACGCCTGACAATAGTGCCAACAAAGATTGATGTAACAACACGTTTAATATAACATTATTTGTCATTATGGAAATCTCTTTATAAGTTGAAGGCTATTAATAATGAATAAATGAAATGTGGTATATCGCCGCATGGAATATCATACAGCCATTAAATGGTTTTTACAAAAGTTTTTGGAGACGGAAAAATCCTTTTGCTGAAATATTAAGTACAAGAACAAGATTCAAAAACGTGTGTATAGATGTGTGAAGTATCTGCATATATAATATGTACATGTATACATCATATATGTATATTTATAATATATACATATACATGAACACGTATTTTGATTGTATAGACATTGTTAGAAAAGTTACATCAAAATTTAACAGAAGTTATAGGTCATATTCTACTGTACTATACTACATTGTGTTATATAATATCTAACAGGGGTGATTACAGATAAGGCCTTTTTTTCTTTGAACACGGCTGCATTTTCAGCAATGGAGAGACCGGGCAACTTTCTCCTCGCCTAACCACGTGACGCCAGCAGCACTTCCCCCCGCCGCCCCGACTCCCATCACGTAACTGGTCCCAGCCGGCGGCACGTGACTCGACGGAGCCAATCAGAGGCTCCGGGGGGCGGTCCTTTCCCGGCGGCCGGGCGCCAAGGGAGTTCTGTGGGGCTGCGGTTCGCCGGGCGGAGATTGCCTGGCTCTGCCAGGCGGGAGGGGAGCTGGGGAGCGGGGTGCGCGGCCCTGGGGACCGAGACCCTGGCTGCAGTTCTCCCCCGCCGCTGCTCGCCCACCCCTCCCCCCTTTTTTTAAGCGACGGTTTGGAGTCGGGCCTTCGCACTTTGCGGGCGGAGAGGGCTGGCGGGCGGGGGAGGCTCGGCCTCAGGGCGGGTTTTCCGAGGACGCGGGCAGGTTGCCTCGGCCCCAGCAGGGTCGCGGTGCGGCGGTAGGGAGCCATCTCGACGCTCTTGTCGTCCGCAGCCCTCCGGACGCGAGCCTGCGCCTCTTCCCCTTGCACTTAGCCGTCGGGTGTTTACAGGAGGGGCAGGGGCAGAGAGAACTTACCGAAGAGCGGGACACAGAATTCTGTAAGCACCCAGTAGGAATACGTATGTCCCAGACTGGAGAGCAGATCGGAAAGGCGCCTAAGCTAGGGGACAGGCTTTTGGAAGGGTTTCTGCTTTTTAAAAATTTTTCTGCTTTTTAAAATGTTTCTATATAACTGCAACAAATGGAGACCACACTAATATTTACTAAGCGCATAAAGTCTGTCAGAGTCAGTGTTGGGCAATTCCACGAATACTCTATTTTAAGCCTCCCATTCCTCCTTTTCACAGATAAGGAAATTGAGCCAGAGAAACTTAGAGTCAGGATTACATAGATGGTGAGTGGCAAAGCCAGGGATGCAATGCGGGCCTGTTTGGTTCCCTCCATGGTCTTCTTTTGTTTTATAAATAAGTATTGATTAAAATATGATGAACATTTGTGAACCCACCACCTAATCCAAGACAGAACAGTCCAATTCTTCTATCTAGCTACGGGCTTCTCTGTCTTCCTCCTCCTTCCCACCAACCCAATCTCTGTCCTGAATCTTGTGTTTATCAAGCCCTTGTTTTTAAAATTTTTAATTCTTTTTTTTTTAAAGATTTTATTCATTTATTTGACAGAGAGAGACACAGCGAGAGAGGGAACACAAGCAGGGGGAGTGGGAGAGGGAGAAGCAGGCTTCCTGTGGAGCAGGGAACCTGATGCGGGGCTCGATCCCAGGACCCTGGGACCATGACCTGAGCCGAAGGCAGATGCTTAAAGACTGAGCCACCTAGGCGCCCCTAATTCTTTTTTTTTTTAAGATTTTATTTATTTATTTGAGAAAGTGAGAGAGCACAAACAGAGGGAGAATGATAGGGGGAGAGGGAGAAGCAGACTCCCTGCTGTGCAAGGAGCCTGATGCAGGATTCCATCCCAGGGTCCTGGGATCGTGACCAGAGCCGAAGGCAGATGCCCAACTGACTGAGCCACCCAGGCACCCATAAAATTTTTAATTCTTTAAATATAAGTACAGGAAAATAAACATATGAATGTTCAGTTCAATGAGTTTTCACAAACTGAACACACCCATGTAACCAGGGCTCAGATCCAGCAAGTAAGAACATTACCAGTGTTCCAAGTGCTTTTAAGATGTTCCATAGCCTAATTAGACATGGATTTTTTTTTTTTTTTTTTTAAATGTGTTTATATCCTTTATCATCTTATCTCTTCAGATCTTAGTGGTTTAAAATTATCGGGGTCTCTATATTTTTCTTACTGATTTATATAAGCTTTTTGCCATATTTGTTACAAATATCTTCCCATTTGTTTTTCAGTTAAAATTTTGATTTGGGGGGCACCTGGCTGGCTCGGTAGGTGGAGCATGTGACTCTCGATCTCAGGGTTGTGAGTCTGAGCCCCAGGTTGGATGTAGAGATTACTTTAAAAATCTTTAAAAAAAAATTTTTTTTTTTAAAATTTGGGAAATGTCTCTTTAATCTTCCCGCCCTCCACACACTTGGTCTTTTAGTAAGGTATAGAAAGCCTTTTGGGGTCAGATTGTGTTCTTCCCTTCAGGGCAAGGCTCATGATGACCCCTTTGAGGTCCCCCCATCTTTTCTGTTTGACTAACCCTCCTTCCTTCCCTAGCCCCTCAGCAGCACATCTAAACTTGTGGGAATCTTCAGTTAGTGAATGCAAATGAGGCTGCAAAAAAGACGAGGTTCCATATATATTTTTTCAAGATAAGAATACATTTTCAGGGAGCCTGGCTGGCTGAGTCGGCAGAGCAGGCGACTCTTGATCTCCACGTCATGAGTTCGAGCCCCACATTGGGCATAGAGATTACTTTAAAAAATACATTTTCATGATTGTAAAAACTTACAGTTATTTATAGCACACAATCAAATAATAGGAAAAGTTACCAAAAAAGAAAAATTACCTGAAACCTCATCACTAAGAAAACCACTGTTAACATTTTGGAGAATATCCTTCCAAATTGCCTCTCCTCAGGGGTGCCTGGGTGGTTCAGTTGGTTGAGGGTCTGACTCTTGGTTTTGGCTAGGTGTCATAATCTCAGGGTTGTGAGATTGAGCCCTGCATGGGGCTCTGCGCTCAGCACGGAGTTTGCTTGTCCCTCTCCCTCTGCTCCTCCCCCTGCTGGCATGAGTTCTCTCTCTCTCTCTCTCTCTCTCTCAAATAAATAAACAAAATCTAAAAAAAACCCCAAAACTTCAAATCGCCTCTCCTCCCTCTCCCTCTTCCTTTATGAGACTTGGCATAAATGTTTTCATATTGTTTTGGAACACGCTTTCATGTGCCAATACGTCATCAATGTATTTCCACCCAACATTTCTATTAGTTGGGTAGGATTCCATTGTATGAATGTACCATAACTTATCCCTTGTTGGACAACATTTGGGTCATTTCTCATTTCACTGTTATAGATATCCCTGTATGCATCTTAGCACATTGGACCTGCAAACTGATGGGGATCCTGACGCAGGGTGAGAAGGTGGCTTCATTGGCATCAATTTAATGCCTCTGGGCTCACCCAGCTTCTTTGTTGTTAGGGGTCTCTGCTCCTTGGCACATGACTAGGTGTGCAGTCTCTCCCATCTATAGACTCTTGAGGAGCATCTCTTCTGGTTCATTCCTTTAATCTCCCTTTCCAGATGGGCTGAATTTAGTGTAGAACTCTGCACATATAAGTTGAGGTCACTTCGGGTTAAGTTTGAAACAAAGGACAGATAGACACACACACACACACACACTATCTTTTTTATTTATTTATTTTTAAAATATTTATTTGAGAGAGATCGTGAAAGAGAGATCATGAGCAGGGGGGAGGGGTAGAGGGAGAAGCATTAGGTTTTGGTTTAATTAAAATGTGAACCTCTATCCATGTCTAAATACTCTTTTAAAAATGTATTTCTGTTGTCTGCATAGTGTTCCATTTCATGAGGGTGTTTAGCGTTACTCAGCACCATGTTGTTGGACATTCCCTCCAATCATTGCTGTTGCAAATAACTGTGTGGTTAAATCTTTGCATAGATTCCTAATTATTTCCTTTTTTTTTTTAAGATTTTATTTATTTATTTGACAGAGAGAGACACAGCGAGAGAGGGAACACAAGCAGGGAGGTGTGGGAGAGGGAGAAGCAGGCTCCCCGCCAAGCAGGGAGCCCGATGTGGGGCTCGATCCCAGGACCCTGGGATCATGACCCGAGCCGAAGGCAGATGCTCAACCGACTGAGCCACCCAGGGGCCCCAGATTCCTAATTATTTCCTTAAGTTAAATTCCTATGAAGTGAGTTCTGGGGTCAAAGCGTTTGTTCTTTTGAAAGCTTTTTGTTTGTTTTTTTAAGATTTTATTTATGAGAGAGAGAGAGTGCACGAACGAGAGAGCACAAGCAGGGGGAGCAGCAGAGGGAGAGGGAGAAGTATGCTCCCCACTGAGCAGGGAGCCTGACACGGGACTTGATTCCAGGACTGTGAGATCATGACCTGAGCCGAAGGCAGACATTTAACCGCTTAACCTACTGAGCCACCCAGGCGCCCATGAAAGCTTTTGATATACGTTGCGAAATTCTCCTCCAGGGAAGTTGCCCTCCTACTACTATGTAAGTTGCCACTACTACCACGAGCTCACTTTTTGCTGAGCAGGCCCATGAGGTCTTTCCATCCGTGGTCTCAACCAGTCCTGCCAACTCCCTGGTGGGCAGCCCCCAGCATGGCTCCTGGCACAGGCTAACCATTTCTCCACTGAACAGATGACAACACGGAGGGATGAAGAGGTCAGATGACTAGTCTGAGAGCAGGAATTCAAAGCCAGCCTTGTACCTAGAACCTGAGATCTCTTAACCATGCCATGATTTTCAGTTAATATCAGAGAGTGATGGTTGTGGGAGCAGTACTTTTTTTATATGGTTCTAAAAAAATATATGAAAGAAATCAGGAAAAGGGAGTGAATGGGTGGGGGAAGAGAAGTAATTCGAGGGGCCCGGCACAGACATTCCTTTGTAGGTCAGGTCCAGTGTGTTATTGTGGGTCTGGGTGATGTCGCAAATGGTGGTGGCGGTAGTGGGGTGTTGTTTATGTGACCCTTTGTGTCTGTCCCGGGCAAAGCAAGTTAAATTCACAAACATTGAGCACTGAATCGGGTTCTGTAGGGAAAACAGAAAGATTTGATTTCTTCAGAGGTCTTCAGATCCCCTGTGTCTCCCTTCCCTCAGTTTTATTTGCCCTGGAAACATTATAATAATATAATCGAAAGTTACGCATAATCCCAGCCTCCTGACACAACAAAGAATTGTGTGTTTCCTTTATTCCCTTCTGTTCATTGTCCATATGTAGATCTGTTGTGGTTTTTTTAAGATTTTATCTATTTACTTGACAGAGAGCAAGCAAGCACAAGCAGGGGGAGGGGCAGAGGGAGAGGCAGACTCCCCGCTGAGCAGGGAGCCCGATGTGGGGCTCAATCCCAGGACCCTGGGATCATGACCTGAGCCGAAGGCAGACACTCAAACCAACTGAGCCACCCAGGCGCCCTGTAGATCTATTTTCAAGGAGGGTATAATTTAGAGGAGTTAAACCCTTACCCATAGGACATAGTGCAGCTTGCTTGCCCCTCCCCTGGTCCAGCTGAATTCAACAGACACATATGGAACACCTGTCGTATGCCCCACACCGGGGAGACACATAGATCAGACACAGCTCCTGTTCTCAAGGAACTGGTTAAAGCGGGAGACAGACCCTGAAAGAATCATGTCAGTATTCCATTGACCTCACCCCGGAGATCTCCCCAGGAGTCTGTGAAGAGGCAGGGAGGGTGTTTTATAATTCAGTTTACAGGTAAGAAAACAGGGTCCCCTAAGGTCATTTAGATAGTAATGGCAGAATCAGAACCTGAACTCCCAGGCTAAATCTGAGATTCCCTGTGCTCGTCTCCTTCTTGTAGGTAAGGGGGCCACATGGCTGCACGACTGCCGGAGCCCCAGAGGGGGTCCCACGCAGACTCTGTCCTCCTGTCCCAGCATCTGCCAGGCCAAGTGGTGTGGGTGCTACCCCACCTCCTTCCACACTCTCCCTTCCAGCTGCCTGTTTTGTGACCTCATTTTCCCTTTACAACTGCCCTTGGAGTTTATTTCTGCAGAGCCAGAAGGCGGCGGGGAGCAGAGCGCACCCCAAGCTGCCCCAGCTCTCCCAGAGATCCCCCCACTTTGTCCTGGCACACTGTGCACGGCCTCTTCTACCTGCTGCTCCCTTCCAGGCATACCTGGGGTGGGGTCCAAAAGTTCAGAGGCCAGAAGCAAATGGTGGTTGCCAGGGCACCCATGGGAACAGGGGGGGAGGATTCCACATCTGGACTGTGAATTTATTTTTCTTTTAATTCAGTTGAAGCCCAGCTCAAACGCTGAGTCCTTGGCCTTACTTCCTCTTATCGTTTCCTCTCATCCAGATAGCAGTGTCTGCTAAGCCGGGTTCCCAGGCTCTCTGCTGTGAAACAAACAGATTCCTGAGCTCACAGCCCCAGTCAGGGCTGAAGCTCTTGCTTAAATATCAAAAAAATAATAACGACCTTCCGTTACTGAGTGCTTACCAGGTACAGAGCATCTTCAAGCATTTTCTTGCTTAATCCTCCCAGAAACCCAGGAGAGGGGTTTCATGCGTGTCCCCCGCCAAAGCAAGGCCCACAGAAGTGAGGCAGCCAGCCCCAGGGCCTGCACAGCGACTTGAAGCTGGGTGGGTGCAGAGTCCAGAGCTCCCCTCCCAGCCCTTCCACTGCGGCGCCTCCGCGCTTAGAAGGTGTAAGGGGCGCCTGGGTGGCTCAGTCGTTAAGCGTCTGCCTTCGGCTCAGGTCATGTGGGATCGAGCCCCGCATCAGGCTCCCTGTTCCACGCAGGAAGCCTGCTTCTCCTTCTCCCGCTTCCCCTGCTTGTGTTCCCTCTCTTGCTGTGCCTCTCTCTGTCAAATAAATAAATAAAATCTTCAAAAAAAAAAAAGGTGTGAGTAAGGTCCTATTGGCCTGTCACTGCAGAAGTCAGCAAGTGCTTACTCTTTGGCATATAGTTTTAGGGAGATCCTGAAGGTTCCCAAGCAAAAAAGATTCTAAATTCAGTTAACTTTAAAGAGTGCCATGCTTTGCTTTTAGAACCAAACAAGTCAATCCTGGATGTTGCCACATCAGAAGGTCAGGAAATTGCCAGTGAGGAGAGCGAAAGCTTGTTATGAAACGTGTCATGATTTCTCAGAGTCATGTTGTGCTACGCTTCAGAAATGTCTCCTGAAAGGAATGTCACAGGGACAGCGTGGTTGATGTGGAGCCTCATTTAGAGGACCCTCCCCCCTTTTTATTTTTGGTTCTGAACTAGGCACAGCTCTCTGGTCATTCTTTTTTTTTTTTTTTTGTAAGATTTTGTTTATTTATTTGATAGAGAGAGACACAATGAGAGAGAGAGCACAAGCAAGGGGAGTGGGAAAGGGAGAAGCAGGCTTCCTGCTGAGCAAGGGAGCCTGATGCGGGGCTCGATCCCAGGACCCTGGGATCATGACCTGAGCCGAAGGCAGACACTCAACGACTGAGCCACCCAGGCACCCCTCTCTGGTCATTCTTAATAGAGACCAGGATACTGAAGAATGTTTCTCCTCTCTGATGAAAACAGTTGTACAAGCACAATAATATATGGCCACTCTCATCCCACCTCAGTGCTGGGATGGGGGCTGGGGGGTTTGCAAGAGGGATGGGTGGGGACTGTGGCAAGCTAGCGAGCCCCCTCCCAGGTGGGCAGCTCCATCCACCCATGGGGACTGGCTGCCTGTGGGCACACTGGCTCAGTGTTGTCAGGCCTCCCAGGGTTTTCAAGAGGAGCTGGAAATCCAGATTTTTATGTGACATCTCTTGAGTTTTGTTTTGTTTTTTTTAGATTTTATTTATTTGACAGAGAGAGACACAGTGAGAGAGGGAACACAAGCAGGGGGAGTGGGAGAGGGAGAAGCAGGCTTCCTGTGGAGCAGGGAGCCTGATGCGGGGCTCGATCCTAGGACCCTGGGATCATGACCTGAGCCGAAGGCAGGCGCTTAACAACTGAGCCACCCAAGTGCCCCGACATCTCTTGAGTTTTAAGGGTTGGCTTACTTTTCTTTTCACACACTGTGAAGGCCAAATATAACCCACCTGTGGGTTATCAATTTCAAGCACCTGGAATAGTTGTTTGGCGCTGAGCTCTGCATCTGGGCTCTGCATTTGGGCTCCCATCTGAGCTCTGTCCCTTACCAACTGTGTTATCAAGATGTTTGATCTCTCATTTAATACCTCGTTTTCCTCATCTGGCAAGTGGAGATGGGAATTTTAAACCTACTTCTGAGGGTCGCTATAAGGATTAACGAGAAAGGCTTGGAACCCAGCACCTGGTACCTAGCAAAATGTTAACTTTGACACTTTGATACTTTTACACATCATTATCTGTGTCTCTTTCTGTAAGTGCAGGGTGACCTTATGTCCTAATTTGCCCAAGACTGGTCTGGTTCAAGCTCGTTGCACTGGTGTAATTATGACGAACGCCCCTTTTCATTCTCAATCTTCGACAATAAATTACACGGTCATCCTATGTAAGCAAATACTGGCATTGTGCCATTTAGGACTTTAACAAGTTTTAGTTCCAATGAAAAGGTCATGGTTCCAGTCGCATGAGGACCCTTGGACAAGTCAGCGAAGCTTTCCATGTTTCTGCTTCCACATTCTTGTCAAAGGTTCAGAAAACAGAAGTAAAGCCAACGCATCACTGAAGTATAATTAGTAAAAGTTTCTTGTGCACACCCCACACAGACAGATCGTAAATCAGGAGAACTCAAACCAAAACATGGAATGACGCTCCATGGTATATTGTTATAAAGCAGCTTGGATAGTGTGGAGGTGGTGACTGATTATTCTTCACAGTGACTACTTATAATATTAGAATTTTCTTAAACCAAAGGGACTTGGCTTGTGGTTGCCTCCTATCAATTTGGGGGATCCATTTAAGTTTGCTTATGATTTTCAGAGGCAGAAGTTAAGTATTGACCCCAGTTCAAGGTAGCTTCACTGGTGTGTCAAAGTAAGCTAAATTAAGCTTTACTTGTATGACTAAACCAATTTTGTCTGCGCAGGGAATTTTCAAGTCTGGTCTTGGGTTTAGGTTTGATTTTACTATGCTAAAGGATTGACAAGATGAATTCTAAGATCCCTCAGTTCACATTCATTTTGTCATTTTTAAAAAAAGATTTTATTGATTTATTTGACAGAGAGAGACAGCGAGAGAGGGAACACAAGCAGGGGGAGTGGGAGAGGGAGAAGCAGGCTTCCCGCTGGGCAGGGAGCCCGATGCCACTTGATCCCAGGACCCTGGGATCATGACCTGAGCCGAAGCCAGACGCTTAACAACTGAGCCACCCAGGCGCCCCTCATTTGTCATTTGACAAACATTTATTGTGAGTCCAGACCATGCCAGGCAAATGCCCAGGATGTGGAGAGGCCAGTAAGGACCTCTTGTGCAGTGGGGTGGGAATCCCTACCCTCTTTTTCAAGTGTTATTTGAAAAACTCTTATCTGGAAATCGTTCACAAAATGTTTCTAGTGAATGTTTATATTTGAAACCTCAATTTCAAGCAAACAAACCATTACATTCAGTATAATTCTCTACACATTTCTATTTTGTGAGTAGGTGTCTACATTTTCAAAAATTATTTCAGTGTGGAAAATTGGAAAACACAGAAAGGCCCAAAGGAAATCCTTCTGTTGTTCTGCCGTTAGCATGGGGGCTTCTAATATTTGAGCTTTAGGTTACTCCCCCCACCCCCACACACCTCTGCAGCCACTTTGTCAGAACTAAATTTTAAAGATTTATTTATTTATTTGAGACAGAGATAGCGCGTGAGTGTGGGGGGATGGGGGAGCAGACTCCCCGCTGAGTCCGGAGCCAGATGTGGGGCTGGATCTCACCACCCTGAGATCATGACTTGAGCTGAAATCAAGAGTCAGAGGCTCAACCGACTGAGCTACCCAGGCACCCCCAAACTAAATTTTTTAAAAAATTGTTCTCCCCAAATTTGCCTGAGTGTTTCCTAATAAATTCATTCTCCCACTCGTTCATTCCTTCATCCTCAGTCAACCAGGTATGGAGTACCCAACCTGGCGCTGTGGCTGGTGCCCCAGAGGGCTCAGCTGTCAGAGATTTTATGAACTTATCTGTTCCCCACTTCCTCCTACAGATAAATAAAACAAGGGAGGCGCCGCAGCAGGCCCGGAAGGGTGCGCTTTGCTGCGCAGGTGACTCCTCAGCCGGGCTCCGGTGCCGACTCCGGAATTCGGCCCCTGGCGGGCGGGTCAGTGGGGTTGCATGGGGCTGGCCCAGAAAGCCACTTCCTGCCGCGACCCGCGCCGCCGGCGTGGTGAAAGCGGCCCCCTGGGGAAGGAAGTGGCTTTGGACTGTTTATTTTGGCTTCGGGCTAGCAGACGGCGCCGGGGGCTGCGGGCCTCTCAGACCCGCCGTTCGCGGACTGGGCCGGGGAGTCGGCTGACCTCGCCGCCGGGATCGGGGAGGGAGGCCCCGCGCGGGAACGCTCTGGGGAGCGCTGCCGAGAGGGGGCGCCGGCGAGGGGGCGACACCTCGCGGAGGAGGCGCGCGGCCGAGGACGGGGGGCGCACAGAGGGGGGCGCACGGCCGCGGACGGGGGCACACCGAGGAGGGGCGCGCGGCCAAGAAGGGGGGCACACCGAGGAGGGGGCGCGTGGCCGAGGACGGGGGCGCACCGAGGAGGGGGGCGCGTGCCCGGGGGGGGGGGGCCCGCGGGGGGGGGGGGCGCGGGGCCGAGGGGGGGGGCGCACAGAGGGGGGCGCGCGGCGGAGGGCGGGGGACGCACTGAGGAGGGGCGCGCGGCCAAGAAGGGGGGCGCATCGAGGAGGGGGCGCGTGGCCGAGGAAGGGGGCGCACCGAGGTTGGGGGACACCGAGGGGGGCGCGTGGCCGAGGACGGGGGCGCACCGAGGAGGGGGGCGCCTGGCCGAGGACAGGGGGGCGCACCGAGGAGGGGGGCGCGTGGCCGAGGAAGGGGGCGCAAAGAGGGGGGCGCGCGGCCGAGGACGGGGGCACATCGGGGGGGGGGGCGCGTGGCCGAGAAAGGGCGTGCACCGAGGCGGGGGGGCGCGACAGCGCAGACCTAGAACTCCGAGGGCCGGCGGCTCCCTGCGCCTCAGGTCCTGCGGGTGGGGTGAGGAGGAAGGGGTCGTCCGCCCCTGTGATGCTGGGGTGAGGAGGAGAGCTGGGGAAAGGGCAGAGGAACTGCCTGGGAGCGGACGGTCGGACCCGAGCTTGGAGGCGAGATTGCTTCTGTCGGGGCCCGGCGGCACCCCCGTTTCATTCTGCAAGATGGGGCCGGGGAGAGGACAGGCCGCAAAGATTGTGATGCTTTGGTTTGAGGAGACAAAAGCTAGCAGAGGGTGAGATTAAACACCACTAAATCGCCAGGGGGGAGGCCAGGGCCGGTGAGTATTTGTGTTCCCAGAGAGCCCCAGGGGCCAGCCCTAGTCAGCCGGCACGACCTTGGGGACCCAGGGGACCCGGCAGAGGGTGAAAATTGTCTTTCTGAATTTATGTATAATCCCGTTTTCCACCACCCCCTTCACATCGCCTCTCTTTTGCGTTTATTAGGTGGAGGTGACAAGCCCACCTCTTAACCCATTCACTGTTCAGAGTTTGCTTTAACGTCTTCCTGAAACGGAGCCTGTCACATTTTGCAAGGGGGAAGAAGAGCATCTCTAGAAATAAGTGATAGAGGGAGCTCACCATGGCTGGAGGGAGTGAGGGAGAAGGGAGCGAGGGAGAGACACAGTGCACACACGTGTGACAGTAGCACACGGGGCTGTATGAGCCCAGTGGAGTCACATGCACTTTAAGCAATGGAGAGCAGGCAGTTTGGCCTGGCTGGAATGCAGCTGGGAGGAGGGAGGAGAGTGTGAAAAGCTTGGAGGGTGGAGGGTACTCAGAAGCCCACAAGAGCCCAGCATTTGGATGGGAATATTGCAAAGTTGGACAGGGCATCGAGCCTCCATGTCCTGTAACTGCCCTGCGCTCTATGGAAGGGATGCCCCGCTCCCCACCCCCACCCCATCCAGGTCCAGTGTGCGCATGGACATGGACGGAGCCTCCAGCAGAAGGTGGGGCAGGGTGGGGTGCTGGGTCCCCAGGGTTGGCCCTTCAACAGGGCGGGGCTGGCAGCTTCTGCTGACTCAGGGACATTTCCAGGCCTGGCCTCAGGGCCAAACGGCTTATTGAAAACAGCTGCTGCTCTTGGCTGGTGGCCCTGCGGCCCCTAGCTCTCCCTGGGATGACCCTTTGCCTCTGCATGGCCTGAGGAGGCTGAGGAGGGGGGCCGACTGCAGAGAGGCTCAGCAATGGCGCTCACCCTGCCATGCCCTGGAGGACCAAATGTGGTCAGCCCCCAGTGTTGGTCCCTAGGAGCGGAGCCAGGCTGGTCGCTGGGTCCCCTGGTCTCTGCTCCTGCCATTCCCCCACCTTGGCACATCCTCCTTTGTTCTTGTCCCGGCTGGTGCCTCTCGGGCTTTTGCTCGATATGCGTCCCATTCAGCAGATTTTATTGAGAGTCTGCTGAGTGCCAGGCACGCTGCTAGAATTAACTTCCCCTCTGCTTCCTTCGGCACGATGTCTTTCACTTGTAATGGAGAGCAGCCGTCTTATCCGAGGTCAGACCTCTGGCTGCCTTCACTGCTGGACGGAGTCCCGGAAGCCGCTGGGACAGCTGAGAGGTTTGCTCCCGAGAGACAGACAGTTCTGAGCCTCTGCACTCAGCCTCAGGACTCCACCAAAGCATTGCGTGTACCTTACAGCAGATGGGAAAGGAAAAGAGGCCACAGTGACGGTCAACAAGGAGGGAGGAGACATTAGCTACTCAGCGTCGGGCACATAGCTTTTAAAACCCGGTTGCCTCTGAGCACAGGCATAAATGTCCAGGGTGATGACCCGGATGTCTGAGAAGCAAGGAAGCGCGAACGTTGCAGCAGAATGATTCCTGTTAGATGTCAGTTACCTGGAAAATCCTTTCTGTCTGACACCTTCCCCCCTAGCCACGCAGTATGAATTGGACCTGGCAGTTCTGCACACTTGCTGATGTGTTGCTTGTAACTTTGTCATGGATTGCTTCGAGAGTTCTGCCCCTCCAGCCTCATTGCAAATGTCAGGAGGCCAGAGGCCGGATTGTTTAATTCCCCCCGTAGGACCAAGTACAGTGCTTCAGAAACGCGTGTCATCTGCATGAGTGAGAAAGCCTCCAGGGGAGCAGCCAGAAGGGTGATCAGGAGGATGGGGTGGAGATGTGGCCTCCAAGGCCTCCTCTGATAAGCTCGGGAGGCTCATTTGCTGGTCTGAGGGTCAGAGGGAATCCTGGAAGGACAGCCTCCGGGGAGTTAAGGAGGCTGGGAGAAAGTCTCTGGCTCCAAGACATAGGGTTGTGTGTTTGTCAGGATTCTTTCAGTTCCAAGGACAGAAACCCAGTGCAGACAAGCTCAGCACAACAGGGGAATGTGGCTGCAGATGAGCCCGAGTGTGATTCACAGGCTGGACGAAGAGCCACAGGAACACAGGGTCTGGGACTGAGTGTTCTGCACAGGACGACCGGCTTCCTCACCCTTCCATTGCTCAGCTGTGTCTCTTTCTGGAGTGTCTCCGTTCTTGTCTGTAGCAGGAAGGTCTTTTCCTCGTGGCAGGAAACATGGCCATTGGCAGCCCCAGTTTCACGATCTCCGCAGAGAGAGAAGACCACACATTCCAGGGGAGGCCTCCCATCAGCCCTGTTTGAGTTATGTACCCAATCACTGTGCCTGGGGGGTGGACACTCTTACTGGCCAGGAGTGAGACTTCGCGCCCACTCACGTAGCCAGAGCGCAGTGCAAGGAAATTATAAATAATAAGAAGAAGCAATGGGATGTTTGTTGGGCAGACAGAAACAAAGGCCAGAGACTAAGGGCAGTTCAGTGAGGTTCAAGGATTCTCTTACGATCCCCAGATCTTCCATGGGGAGCCCCGTGCCTACCAGACCATATGGTGATGGGTTGTTCTCTGTTGCTCACCACGGTACTCTCAGTGCCTGGCACCCTGCCTGGTACCTGTGAAAGTCTCAACACACAGTTGTTGAATGAATGAACTGATGGATGTGCTCAACGCACAGTTCCCTGCCTGGTTTCATTCATTTATTTGTTCATTTATTGAACGAAAACCTAAGGAGCCACACAATCTGGTGCACGGCACTGTGCTGGGCATGGGGTGGTTGCCAACAAAATGCAGGTCATCTTTGTCCTTGATGAGGGACATACCACATCCCTAGTGAGGGGCATTTCCACTCCCTGCAGCGACACCCGATGCTTCCCAGGCATGTGGAGTGAGGCTACGGGGTGGGTAAGACTGGAGGGGTCCTTCGCAGGACGGGGGCGCCAGGCGTCTGTGCCCCGAGCTCCCTCTGCCGCTTCATGTGTGCGCTGGCTGAGCACGGGGGTGCGAAGAAGACAGTCTGTTCTCAGAACGCCTTTGTGCCCTTCCATTTCCCCCTTAGCATTTCCCCCTCGGCCAAGGCTGGGCTTGATCTCTTCCTGCATTGGGCCCTGGAGAAAGAGCCTCCTTTCCGCGAGGGCCCAGGCACACCTCTAGACTTTGGGTGGAAAATCCTCTCCCAAGAGCCTCCCCCGGCCCCTAGCTTGGCAGAGTCCCCGGGATCCACCTCCCAGAACTCTCCTCAGCCTCCCCTTTGCTTTGTAGCTCTCCTGCACTCCTCCCCTCAGCTCCCAAATTCCTTGTTCTTTTCTCATTTGCTGCCAAGGCAGTTCTTCGACTTGCATTCTTCACCCCTGCCTCCTCCAGACCCTCATTGTCTTCAGAGAGCCTCCCCGCCCCCAGAAGGCTCAGCTCCCTCCTACGCCCCCAGACACCTGGATTTTAAGGGCTTGTTTGCCTCATGTCCTGCGGTGTCTGAACCCACTGTTCTTCTCTAACTAGGACAGTGCTGTGTGTTTCCTCATGGCCCCAGCGTTGCCTGGGACATGCCCCACGCATAGTAGGCACCCCAGGAAGATCTGTGCATTTGAACCCAGAACCTAGGACATCAGAAGAAGGAGGGGACTTGCAGCCATGATTCATGTGGCAGAGGAAGAAATAGGCCTTGAACAGTACTGCAGTTGGGTGTCCTAATCTCTTCCCCTCTCTGGGCCTCAGTTTCCTTATCTGTCAAGTGAGGGGCAGGTGGCCTGATCCTGGGACTGTCTCTTCTGACTGGCACAGACCTCTTTCAGACCCTTCATTTGCTGCTTATTACGGCTGCGCAGCCTGGTTGGACTGGTTCAGCCCATGTGTGGGTTTTCTGGTTGCGGCGGGGGGAGCGAGGGTTCTACCCCCTGGGCTGCTGTGGGCTCCTGTGACGTTTTGGGGCTGCACTGTCCAGTCCCATCTCTGAGAAACATCTATAAAAGCAAGCACTGTTTTCTCCCTTTTCCGGTCCCAGGCCCTTTCCCTACCCCCTGCCGAGGGCTACTCTCTGTTACCACCGACTGTCCTCACTGGAAGGGAGTTTCTGAGAATCAAATACCCAGTCCTTAGAGGAGGCTTAGACAGTCCTGGATCAAGTCCTGGGGCCAGTTTATGGCTCTAGAGGGTGGCTGGAAAGGAAGGAGCAGGTTGAGGGGAGGGGGCAGAGAGGACCCCCATGCTGGCGTTGAAGAATATAGCGGACCAATGTCCCTGCCCCACCAGCCTCCTTACCATGGTGTTTTATTTTTTTATTTTTTAAATATTTATTTATTTATTTATTTGAAAGAGAAAGAGAGAGCACGCACACAAGTGGGCAGAGGGACAGAGGCAGAGGGAGAAGCAGGCTTCCCGCTGAGCAGGGAGCCCAATGAGGGGCTCGATCCCAGGACCCTGGGATCATGACCTGAGCCGAAGGCAGATGCTTAATGACTGAGCCACCCAGGCGCCCCTACCATGGTGTTTTAAGCGCTAGGTGACAGGAGCTGTGGGGCCTCTGTTTTAGGAAAATTAATTTGGCAGCTGGGACAGGGAACAGAAAGATTGACGAATTGGTTGTGATCATTACCTAGGCAGGAGATTCACTCATTCATTCATTCGTTCATTCATTCATGTGTTCATCCAGTATTTATGAAGCACTACTGTGTGTCAGGCAGAATTGTAGGTGCTTCGGATACGGTGGTGGGAAAGACAGAGAGTCCTTGGGAGCTTATGAACCAGAGGAGAGACACACAAAATAGAAGCATGTCAGATAACGAGTTCTGCTTCTGGAAATTGCAGGGTAGCTTGCACCAGTCTAACTCTCTGGCCAAGGGGACTTATAGACAAAGGATGTAATATAAAATACCATGGTTTGAGAGCAATTAAAAACAGCCAGATGCTGGGGAGGAAACTGTCTCTAAAAGAAAAGAAGCAGATGGGGTGAGGGGTTCATTTAAGCAGTGACTCCCCCTGAGAGCACTGCCCCATTTGAGGACCTCAAACAGAAAGTGGTAGTCCTACTGGTCACTGTTTAGGGCTACCAGAAAAGCTAAAAATCAAGAGGGAAAATCCTGGCAAGGAAGGAGCCATAACGGTGTTCTCTTACCAATTCTCCTCAAATCCTTGGCAACTAATAAACTGTGCCTGGGCGGGGTGAGGCATTAAGAAACCCGCCAAGAAAACAGAAGAGAGGCAGAGGTTTCAGATGCTGCCTGGTGCTGAGGGAACAGAGTCTGGAATTCACGTTCCACCAAGTTAGAGGGGCTTGATCATTGCCTAAGGTTTTCCTTTGAAACTCCAGAAGGGTCTCACCTTATGATTAAACCCAAGGCTAACAGCCGCACCCTAAGACTAAAGGCAAACCAAAACAACCCCACCCTAGTAAAGCCTAAAACCAAGCCTCTACAGGATCAAGATGATCCACCAGTAATTTAACTGCCTGCCAGAACAAAACTCAACATTCTTTGTAGGAAGATAAAAAAAATCCAGACTCCCTGTAACATGTCATTCACAACATCCTGTATACAATAAAAAAAAAAATCCAGACTCTTTATAACATTATCCATAATGTCCAGTATGTAACAAAAATTACTAGACATGCAGGCAGCTGGAAAAATTGTCCCATAATCAAGAGAAAAAATAGTCAGTAGACAAACACAGATAACCCAGATGTTGAAAAAAAATCAGATAATAATAAATATTGTGAAGAGAACTACAATCCAACAATATGAAAGAGAGTAACTGGGTGGCTACTTTAGATGATGTCAGAAGGGGTTCTTTAAAGATGGGACGTTTGGGGCGCCTGGGTGGCTCAGTCGTTAAGCGTCTGCCTTCGGCTCAGGTCATGATCCCAGGGTCCTGAGATCGAGCCCCGCATCGGGCTCCCTGCTCCGCGGGAAGCCTGATTCTCCCTCTCCCACTCCCCCTGCTTGTGTTCCCTCTCTCGCTCTCTCTCTGTCAAATAAATAAATAAAATCTTTAAAAATAAATAAATAAATAAATAAATAAAGATGGGACGTTTGGAGCGCCTGGATGGCTCAGTCAGTTAAGCATTCAGCTCTTGATTTTGGCTCGGGTCATGATCTAAGGGTCCTAGGATAGAGCCCCGTGTCAGGCTTCGCACTCAGTGGGGAGTCTGCTTGAGGATTCTCTCCCTCTCCCTCTGCCCCTCACCCTGCTCGAGCACTCGCATGTGTGCTCTCTCTCTCTCTCTAAAATCAATCAGTCAATCCTTAAAAAAAAAAAATAAAGATGTGACTTTTTTGAAAAGTGAAATACCAGGCAGAGGAAACCGTGCAAGGGCCTTGAAGCAAGAAAGTACCAAGCCTGGGGTGCTTGCGACTCTTGGATTTGGGGTTGTGAGTTGGAGCCCCACGTTGGGTGTAGAGATTACTTAAAAAAAAAAAAATCTTAAAAAAAAAAAAGGAAAAGAAAAGAAGGAAGTACCAATCCCTGTTCAAGGAAGGGCAAGGAGGGCAATGTGACTTGAGCGAGGGGAAATAGTGTGATCCAGGATCAGACTGGTAGGCAGAACCACACCATATGGGATCTGTGGCTCATGGTAAGAAGTTTGAATTTTATTTGAAGAGTGATGAATTGCCTTTGAAGGGCTTTAAGCAGGAGGGAGACTTACAGGAAACTTATATTAGGGAATAAGCTATTTACCACCAATAAGTTATATATATTTTTGTCATTGGAATTCTGGCTTTGTTTATGGTATTTTTTTGCCATGAAAAAGATTATTATGTCACTGAATTCATCACTGTTTCCTTTATGACTTTCAACACTCCAATATCATTTTTATAAATTTTTGGTACTTTGGGGCACCTGGGTGGCTCAATCATTTAGGTGGCTGCCCGGGATCCTGGGATCAAGCCCCGCATCAGGTTCCCTGCTCAGTGGGGAGTCTGCTTCTCCCTCTCTCTGCCCTTCCCCCCCTGCCCCCGCTCATGCTCTCTCTCTCTCTTTCAAATAAATAAAATCTTTAAAAATGTATATATATATAAAAATAAAAATAATTTTTTTGGAAACTTATTTACATCTTTTAAAAATCATCCTGGCTGGCCATGGAGAACAGATTAAAGAAGGATGATAAGGCCATGGTGGAACAGAAGGAGCTTGAGGTTTGGACTCCGAAGACCGGGACCAAATTTCAGCTCCATCTCTGACTAGCCTCGTGACTGGTCAAATCATTTCACTACCCTTAGTCAATTTCTCTGCATGTAACATGGAAGAGTAATCATCGTCATGGCAACAACAGTAATTTACAGTGCTCTTACCGTGTGCCAGACCCTGTCCCAAACACTTGACATGTAGTCTCTCAT
Source organism: Phoca vitulina (assembly GCF_004348235.1). Taxonomy (NCBI): domain Eukaryota; kingdom Metazoa; phylum Chordata; class Mammalia; order Carnivora; family Phocidae; genus Phoca; species Phoca vitulina. The sequence continues at coordinate 1,596,560 of NW_022589744.1, forward strand.
TTAATCTTCATGGTAGTCTGATGAGGAAATTGAGTCAGAGACAGGTAATGCAACTTGCCCAAGTCACGAGCTGGGGTTTGAGCCCTGGCAGTCAGACTCATGCCTTCAAGACATGGAAATTATCCTGAGGGGCTAGCGGCTAATGGTTGCAAAGGGACGTTCTGTGTGTGTTGTGTACTTCAGCGGCAGCCTGGGAGCAAGTAGAAGGTGCTGAGACGTGGGTGTCAGGCCTGGGTTTGCTTCCTGGCTACGTGACACTGAGCAGGTCACTTCTCTAAACTAACCATGTTTCTCTTTTTTATCCTTCCCACCCTCCCTCCCTTCCTTTCTTCCTTCTCTCCTTCCTTCCTTCCCCTCCCTCCCTCCTTCTCTCTCCCAGCTTTACTGAGATAAAATTCACATATCAAAGAACTCGTCCATTTAAAATGTACAATTAATTGGGTTTTACTCTATTCACAGAATTTGGCAGCTATCACAACAATCTAACTTTAGAACATTTTCATCACCCCAAAAGAAACCCTGTACCCTTTAGCAGTCCCATTCCCATCACCCTCAGCCCAGCCCCAGGCAACCACTATCTACTTTCCATACATTTACGTCTCGATTTCTTAATCTGTAAAGTCAGCGTGCTTGGGCGCAGGTTGGATTCCTCTGCCTTCCCTGGAGTGTCTGCACAGTGAGGTGATGGGTGACACGATGCAGGATTGGGGGATGCCCTATATAGAGCTAAATGCTGCTTACAAAGTAAGGTGTGACGTGGTTATGGGAGGCGTGAACAGTTGGATTTGGGGGGGTGTGTGTTGGGAAGATTCTGGAAGTCAGGAAAGGAATCGCTTCTCGGCCTTTCGGCTAAGATCAAGTGTAGAAGTCAGGAAAGGAAGGAGCCAGGGGAGCTGAGGGGCAAAGGGGAAGAACAAGACAGATGATGGCAGGCCAGAGAGGAACTTCGGTGGGAAAACCACTCTATGTCACGGAGATTGGGATAAAGTTGCAACGTGCCGTGTGAGGTTAGTACCTCCACTGCTCCTCCTAAGACCTTTGGAAAAGCATACAGTACGCAGCCTGCCATGTGGAGTTGGGTTTGCTTTTGCAGGTGGGACGGAGGGCTGAGTGCTGCCTCTAGGTTGAGCGGGGCGCTAGAGCTGAGGCTGGCCATGCAGGCTCGGCTCTCTGGGCACAGGAGGGTGGCACTGCGTCTCCCCCCGACCCCCGAGTGTTGGGGGTGAGGACTGAGTGATTTACCATATGAGAGAGGGCTCACAACCCAGCGCCAGGCTCACGGGCAGCGTCTGAAGGTGGCACTGGCCATCGGGAGCCACCAGCCCAGAGAGCCCCTGTGATGGCTTCGTGTCCCGCCTTCCCTTCCAGAGCCCAACGTCTTCCTCATCTTCAGCCACGGACTGCAGGGCTGCCTGGAGGCCCAGGGTGGGCAAGTCAGAGTCTCCCCAGCCTGCAATGCCAGTCTCCCCGCCCAGCGCTGGAAGTGGGTCTCCCGAAACCGGCTCTTCAGCCTGGGCACCATGCAGTGCCTGGGTACAGGCTGGCCGGGCACCAACTCCACAGCCTCCCTGGGCCTGTACGAATGTGACCGGGAGGCACTGAATCTTCGCTGGCACTGTCGCACGCTGGGTGACCAGCTGTCCCAGCTCCTGGGGGGTCGCAGTGGCAACACGTCCAAGGCTGGCGGCCCTGAGCGCGGCGACCAGACCCGCAGTGGCCAGTGGCGCATCTACGGCAGCGATGAGGATCTGTGTGCGAGGCCCTACTATGGTGAGAGGCTGCTTGCGGGGAAGGGGTGGGGCCCCCCGGGTGTCGGGAGGCCTGGAGCCACAGAGAGACAGACGCAGGAGTGACGGGGCCTTTGGCCTCTGCTGACCTTTGGCAGTCCTATCTGTAATGGCAGTGGGAAGCATGTGGGAATAATTAAGAAAATAAACTTCCAAGCATTTATTTTTAAGACACTACAAAATGACTACATGCTTGTAAAGACCTCAAACGGTACAAAAGTGTATAATGTAAAATTAAATGAAAATTCCCTTCCAGGCCCGCGCTCCAGGGTAGACCCCAGAGTAACTCCCATAGGTGTCTTTATCCCCATTTTGCAGGGGTGACCAGGGACCCGAGTCACCCAGTGCGGGGCTTTTCGTGGTGGACAGCTCCGTCCTGGGGGTCCTTTTCCTGTAAGACATCCTGAGTTCTGAGATGGAACTTGGGGGGAGGGGCAGCTGGATTTTTGGACAGGCTTTACGGGGAACCCCTTCCCAGCCCTATGGGATGCGCGGCGGGGCCTCTCCCAGGCTCCTGCGCTGACCTAATGGCAGAGGGAGACTTTAAAGCCTTAGGCACCACTTTGTCGTTAGCATCCCTGGGACAGGGGATTTTCCCTGAGGGCGGAGGGAGGCGGGCAGCCTCTGGGGTCCAGACGCCAAGGGACCGGCTCCCTTCCTGCAGAGGTCTACACCATCCAGGGGAACTCCCACGGGAAGCCGTGCACCATCCCCTTCAAGTATGACAACCAGTGGTTCTACAGCTGCACCAGCACGGGCCGTGAGGACGGGCACCTGTGGTGCGCCACCACCCAGGACTACGGCAAGGACGAGCGCTGGGGCTTCTGCCCTATTAAGAGTGAGAGCAGGGTGGACCGGGTGGGCCAGGGTGGCTCCTGGCGGGAGGCTGACCGTCAGGGGCCTCGGGGCGGGTGGAGGAACTTTCGGGGACCGGGGTGATAAGATGCCCCTCCTCGTAGCCCGGAGCAGCATGTGTGAGGGTCTCTGCACTCCTTGAGGGACTGTTGTCGTGGTGGCAGGTAATGACTGTGAGACCTTCTGGGACAAGGACCAGCTGACTGACAGCTGCTACCAGTTTAACTTCCAGTCCACGCTGTCGTGGAGGGAGGCCTGGGCCAGTTGCGAGCAGCAGGGGGCAGACCTGCTGAGCATCACTGAGATCCACGAGCAGACCTACATCAACGGTGAGGTGGCAAGGCACTGGGGGGGAGGGGTGCTGGGCCTGACCCCCAGGGGCACACCGGGGTGGGGGGGCGGGCAGGAGCCTGAGACCCGCTCCCCATCTTTGGAGGGCCCCGAGCCCTTTCTGCTGGTGGGGCAGGGAGGCCACTGGTGGGGGGCAGAGTGAGAGGGCTGAGGTTGGGGCGATCCCCTCCTCACCGTGCCTGTCCTGCGGTCAGGGCTCCTCACTGGCTACAGCTCCACACTGTGGATTGGCCTTAACGACCTGGACACCAGTGGAGGCTGGCAGTGGTCCGACAATTCGCCCCTGAAGTACCTCAACTGGGAGAGCGGTGAGGCCTGGGGTTCGGGGTGCAGGGCGGCCTGGGGGCTGCAAAGGCCTTTGGCCTCTTTATTCCTCCTGGTGCCCTGGTCCAGTGGTGTGGGGCGGGGCGGTGGGGCAGGCCCCCCACTCCACCCCCCCCCCCGGTCCTGGACTGGGCCCCACTAGAACCTGATGCCCTCTCCTCGGGGCGCAGGGCTCGGGGAGCGGGCAGGATTTCAGGCCTGGCCAGGGAGGCGTTGGCCCGTACCGGGGCTGGGTGGAGGGTTCCAGACCACGTGGGCCTGGGGTTGGAGGAGAGGCAGCGAGCCCCACCCCGAGAGCAGGAGGCTCCGAGGAGCGCCCAGGGGCCGGGGTGTGAGTTCCTCTCTCCTGGGGTGCTGGCGCCCTGCCCTCCCCACAGATCAGCCGGACAACCCGAGCGAGGAGAACTGCGGGGTGATCCGCACGGAGTCCTCGGGCGGCTGGCAGAACCGCGACTGCAGCATCGCGCTGCCCTACGTGTGCAAGAAGAAGCCCAACGCCACGGCCGAGCGCCCGCCTCCGGGTGAGCCGAGCCCAGGGCCTGGCGCGGGGGCGGGGAGGGGCCCCGGGGCCGTGGCACGAGGGGACTCTGATCCTCTCTGGCTGAGGGACAAGTGGAATGCTCCATTAACTCTTCCCGAGAACGTTCGTCGAGAACTGTGTTAAATGCTGGCAATTCGCACTGTCCTCGCAGTAGTCACACTCTGCTGGAGGGTGACAGACATCTCAACACACAATTAGAATAGCCTGAGTCCTGAGCCATTATAAAGATATGTGTAATCAATGTTAGAGGAGAAGAAATACCTAGAGAAGAAACTGCATAAGCTCCTGGGAGTTAAGAAGGGTTTCGTGGAAGTGACATTTGATCTGGGCCTTTGAAGTTGACTGTAAGTTTAAAAAGTCATGAAGAGGTATGAGGGAAGGGCATTCCTGGCAGAGGGAAGGGCATGTGCAAAGGCGTAGAGGCATGGAAGTATACAGCAGCTTTCAGTTTGGTGAGCATTGCGGTCTGGTCGGAGTCTAGACTCTAATCCCTGAAAGTGTGGTTTTCCGAGGAGCAGCATAGCATCCCCTGGGAGCCGGTTATAAATGAAGAATCTCAGCCCCCGCCCCCTCACCTGCACTTCCTAAGATCCTCACCCCATGCATGTGCAGGTGCAGCCGGGATGCGCTGGCTGAGAGGGCCTGCGGAGGAGAGCAGTTCAGAAAGGCAGGTCACAGCCAGTCCCCGGAGGGTCTTGGCTGCTGGGTCCAGTTTGGGTGGGGCCAGGTAGGCTGTGGGGAGCCTCTGCAGGTTTTTAAGCCAGGGAGTGTCTTGCTCCCATTTGTGATTCACAGAGATGGCTCTTGGGGCCTATGGAGGAGGTTGGGGCAATGGGCACAGCACTGCTTTGGGGACCGTGACCCTCCCTGGTATATGGCTTTGGGCAAGCAGCTCGGTCTCTGAGTGCAAATCGCGAATAAACTCCGACCCCTTGCAGGGTTGTTGTAAGTCTGGAGACCTGGCCTGGCCCTAAGGAGCATGCCCATCGGTGGCAGAGGATGTTTATCAGTGTCGGTTGGAAGGGCTACTCTGGTAGTCCAGTAACCATGGGAACGGTGAAGAGGGAGTGTTGTTGTTGTTTTTTTTAAACAAGGAAAATACGTCAAACCCAGAAAAAATCCACAGACTCACAGAAAGTAAAGAGCTAACAGAGAGAGACCATTAAAGTATTGCCAAAGATTGATTTAGGGCCACCACCGGCCACTGCTTTCTCTCCTCCTCTCCTAAGGGGTCAGGAGCAAAGGTTTACAACATTGGCGCCCCGCATCTAGAGCACCTGAGTTCTAGGAGGGAGTCTGCGGCAGGCACCAATTCTAGGTCTTCTCAGAAGCTGCTTTTCAAAGGAAGGAGGGCCCCCCTTCGGGCAAGCCTAGCCTATCCGTGGCCCCCTGCAGGCCTGGCCCCTCACCAAGTCCTCTGTCCCCAGATCTTCCCAGTGTGACCGCTGTTGGGGGAAGTCTCCTGTGGGGCCTCATGGATCTGCAGATATGTCTGTGGCCGTGAATTGTCTCTCCCATCCCACTCTGAGCGGTTTTTTGGATGGGTTCTGCCTTCTGGGTCTCATCACACAAGGCATGTCATTCCAAAGGCAGACACCATTGTGCCCCCAAAGCATCCACATTTCCTGAGTTTCCCTCCACCCAACAGCCAAAGAAGGCCTCCTCGGGTCTGAGCTTGGGTTCTGTCTGTGGCAGCAGCCTTGGGTCTTAGCTGGGGAGGCTGAGGAGATGACTGACAAGCCTGAGCCCAGGAGCAAGTCTGCTCAGGCTCAGCCCTCCCCACTTTGCCGGGCCTCCGAGAAACAGGATGCTGGACCCTGGAACGTCTCGCAGAATGGAGTGGATCCCAGAATCCCAGTCTGGGGTGATGCTTCGAGTGGGCACATGCTTTCCCTCCTGGCCAGGCAGAATCCTGCCCAAGCCTGACATTGTGGGTGGTTCAGTGAAGTCTTGTTTTCTCTTGCCAAGGCCCAAGTGAGGGCTTGTTCGCTTCAGCTGCTCTGGGACCCCAGTCCTAGACAGTGAAGTTGAAATGCATGGAAGCAGGGGTGAGGAAGAGCCCGTTACTGGTGGGTTTCACAGCCCTGGGTGGAGCCCAACGGGTCAGGGAAGGAGCAAGAGGAGAAATCCCCGCTAAGGGATTCCTTCCAGTCGGCAGTGACTTCCTGGGCTGCTGGCCTGGTGGGCCCCGCTGCCCCATCCCTTCATCCTGGACTGCCAGCGTCAGCACCAACTCCACACTCAATATGTGCTATTTTAGGCAGTGACAGTGGTTTCATTTATTAAGCAAGGTGGACACAAGCGAAGTTTGAATCTAGAATAGGAAACCCCATTTAGGGAGGAGGAAACTGAGGCTCCCAGGGCTGGTCTGACCTGAGTCCCCCCCCACCATCTCTTTCTGAAAGCCGCCCCCCCTCGCCGGAGGGGCCGTCAGTCCTGTCTTGGGTGAAATCTGCCACCACCTCCTGGGGCTCTGCCTCTGGGCGTCCAGCCTCCCTGGAGGGTGTGGTCTTTTCCCATCGGTTGGCCCGGGCTGATCCGAACCAGGTGTGCGGACGAGGGGACACCCGGCGGGTCGGGGCACCCGGGCTGGGCGGCTCGTTCCCTGACCTGTACCTCGTGGGTCTCTGCAGACGTGTGGGCCGACGTGAAGGTGGAGTGCGAGCCCAACTGGCAGCCCTTCCAGGGCCACTGCTATCGCCTGCAGGCCGAAAAGCGCAGCTGGCCCGAGTCCAAGAAGGCGTGTCTGCGGGGCGGGGGTGACCTGCTCAGCATCCACAGCATGGCCGAGCTGGAGTTCATCACCAAGCAGATCAAGCAAGGTGAGGGGCTGCTCATCCACGCTCCCGGGCCCGAGGGCAGGGCCTCCTCAGTGCCCGTCCTGTCCTGCCCGAGAGGTCCTGGGGCCATCTCTCCGTCCGCCGCTGGTGGCCCAGGCTGACCTCTCCGTGCGCTCTCTCCCCCTCTCTCCCCCAGAGGTGGAGGAGCTGTGGATCGGCCTCAACGACTTGAAACTGCAGATGAATTTTGAGTGGTCTGATGGGAGCCTTGTGAGCTTCACCCACTGGCACCCCTTTGAGCCCAACAACTTCCGGGACAGCCTGGAGGACTGTGTCACCATCTGGGGGCCGGTGAGAACCCCCTCTCCCCAGCCTCCTGGGGCCACCCTGGCTGAAGGAGTGCTACTGTCAGTTCCTGCCTCCAAACCACCCCCCCATTGCCTCTCAGAAGCCCCCACTTGCCCACCAACCCCTTCCCTTCCACGTGGAGAGATTGCCAGGGTCTGAATCCTCCCCGCCCCCGGCTAGCTGGCTCACCTTGGGCAAGTCTCTTAACCTCTCTGTGCCTTGGTTTCCTCATCTGTCAATGGAACACTAATAGCGCCGACCTCAGAGGGTCATTGGGAGGATCAAAGGGGCCTGAGGATGCTGCCTGGCACCATCTTGCTCTGCCAACTGCTCTCCCCCCTCCCCCCCAGCAGGTGGCTTTGGAAGCCGCATTTTATGGGCCTGCTCCTTCGGCAGGGCTGCCCTGTGCGGCCCGACCCAGCCCAGGGGCCTGTCTCCTCCCGACATGATGGGGTGGTGACTGTCTGCCGCGGCTTTGGCTCACATGCCCTGTGGGTAGATGAAGGAATTGCTGGAGGGCTTCAAGCAGACGTGAGACCCTTTAAAAAGACAAAGTCAGAGGGACAGAGTACCGACTCCAGGGACAGAGAGGACATTCTGCAGTGAGATCCTGCAAACAGTGCCAGGACTATGGTGCTAGAGCCATCTGGCATAAGGGATGCTATTTAAAAATTTATAAACAATTATTTGTTGGGTGTCTGCCACATGCCAGGCATTCTCCTGGGGGCTGGGACACAAACACCCTTGCCCTCTGGATGGAGCTGAAGACAGACAAACTGCTGGCTAGGAGACGGAGGACACAGGCCAGCCTGGAACACACAGAGCTCAAGTTGGAGGCAGGGGCAGGTCTAAAAATCAGGTTCACCAAAGGCTTTGGGGGAGGGGGGCTGAGACGCTCCCTCATCCTGTGTCCCTAGGAAGGTCGTTGGAACGATAGTCCCTGCAACCAGTCCTTGCCGTCCATCTGCAAGAAGGCAGGCCAGCTGAGCCAGGGGACGGCCGAGGAGGACCATGGCTGCCGGAAGGTGAGGGTGCTTCTGGAGCTGCCCCTGGGTGCGGCCACCCAGAGGGGCTCCCTGGGGAGGGAGGGGGCAGATGGAGTCCCGCAGCCCCCCACGGCATCCTCCCTTGCTTGGCACATCCCTTCTTCCTACTCTCCAAACTGCTCTGTTCCAGAAAGGGTGACACTGGATGAGGTGGGGTGTGGTAGGGTGGGGGCTGTTGGGAGGAAGCAGAGCTCCCCACCCCCACTCTGCATGAAGAAGCTGCTTCCCAGAGGCAGCAGAGAACAGGAGGTGGGTGTGGGCAGGCCTCCAAGTCATCACCTGAGTGAGGCTGCCGGGGTGCACCCCAGTCCTGCTTTGCCACCTCTGTCTTTGCTGACACACACCATGCCATCTGATAGAGCGTGCGCTTGTCTGTCTCGTCTGGAGGAACGAGGCCATTCTGGTGTCGCCTTCCTTGTGTTCCTAGCCCCAGGGGCTTCCAGACCGTCACGGAGGGAGGGGATCAGGACTGACTGGGTTAGTGGGGCAGTGCATGTATGAACGAGGATGTGGGTGGGTGATGGACCCAGGCTCTCCCTCACAGGCCCCCCCCACAACCTGGCCCTCAGCCAAGCAGCCGTGTAAGTGGTGTGGCTGAATATGGGGAGGTCGCTCAAAAAAGACACTTTATGGTGTTTTGGCCCCTGATGGCTCCATCTGCCAAGGCCACGCTCCTGCCAGCCCCTTGCTGCCAGTCTGGCTCTTCATTGTGTTTCCCTTTGGAGTAAGCCCCCTTACCGCACCCCACCTCACATGAACTCCAAGCTCTCCCCCAGGAGCAGGGGCCTGAAACAACAATGGGCATGACCTGCAGTGGGGAGGAGAGAGAGCAGACAGGGGCCCTGCTGAAGTGTCCGGGGGGCCAGTGTGGGCAGGGACTGCCTCAGGGGCTCTGTCCTGTCCTGGGTGAGCTGGGGGTAGGGGAGTGAGGACGAGTGACTAACTGCCGTGGCACCAGGGCCACCTGAACTGTGTGTGCAGTGTTGAGCAGCCCCGGTTAATACCCTGGGAGAGCTGGGATCTTAGCACAGCCCTACCACTCCCCCGTCCCTGGTATCCAACCCCCCTCCCCGCCCCCCAGCTTCACTTTTGCTCTGGCTCCTGCCCAAGGGGCTGTGTCTCTTTCCCAACCTTGAATCTACCCCAAGGCTTCCCATCTCAAGGGCTTCTGGAGGTGAAGGCCCTGGCAGGCACCTGGTGTCTCTTAGGAGGAGCAGGGCTGTGGTGAGGACAGGCGTAACCTTTGTGGTGCGGGTTCAAGTCCGGGCTCCACCTTGTACTGTCTGTGTGTAAAGTCCAGTCACTTAATTTCTCTGAGCCTCAGTTCCTCTTTTGAAAGGCAGGAGCAGGGCGCCTGGGTGGCTCAGTCGGTTAAGCGTCTGCCTTCGGCTCAGGTCATGATCCCGGGGTCCTGGGGTTGAGCCCTGCATCGGGCTCCCCGCTCAGCAGGGAGTCTGCTTCTCCTTCTCACTCTCCCTCTCTCTCAAGTAAATAAATAAAATCTTAAAAAAAAAAAAAAAAAAAAAAAAGAAAGGCAGGAGCAGAGAGCTCAGGGTGTGGTCCAAGGGGAGAAGGGTCTGTTGGGTGAAGCTTTGCCTGGTCTCATGGGGGTCTGATGGTAGAGAGCCAGCCGCTCAGAGCAGTGGTCTCTTCCAAAGCTTTGCTGCTCCCCGCGGAGGGTCTGTCCCCCAACCCCAGGCTAGGCGCACCCTCCGCTCACTCTACCTTTTCCAGGGCCCGAGGATTACCTGGTCCCTCCACAGCCTGGCAGCTCTTCCAGCATTTCAGCTCTGGTTTCTCAGCCAACTGGCAATTTTCCCACTGTGACTCTTGGTTTAAATGCCCAAGAGAGGAGTCCAGTGAGCCAGTCATCTTGCTTCGCCAGCCCACAGGCAGGTCACTGGCTACCTCCCGTCAGCCACCCTTGGGCCATGCGTCCACCTCTGGTCTGGCAGTTGTGGGTGATGGTAGGGAGGGGAGTGTGAGGTGATAAGGTACAGAACAGAGCATGGGAAGAACCATCTCTGGTGTCAGACCAGTCCCCTCTGTCCTGGGCCCCAGCCTGCAGCACGTTCAGGGATGCCTTCAATGGCATCCCCCGCCCCAGGCTTTCTGGATGAGGGAGGAAAGTCCTCCCCACAGACATCCCTCTTCTGCCCACTCTCTCGAGCCAGGGTTGGACATGGCACAGCCCATCCTGCTACTGGCTGGGAGAGGACCAAGTCACCTACAGCGAGGCCCGGCGCCTATGCACCGACCACGGTTCTCAGCTGGTCACCATCACCAACAGGTACAGGATGGGGCACATACCCAGACCAGCCCTCATGCCTGTCCTGGCCTAATGTGGCCCCTCCACCAAACGGGGTGGCGTTCTGCCATCAAGCGCAGAGGGCCCTGAGTCCTTGGAGCCTCAAATGGCTCCAGGGCCTTTTTCTAGTATCGTCCCAAGAATGATTCCCGTTTATTAAGTGACCCCACTGTGGGGCAGGGCCTGGGCAGGGGCAGGAACAAACAGGGGCCCTGCTGGTGCGGGCTGGATGCCCAAGAGAGGCCTTGCTGTGTCTGTTTCTACTTTCTTCTCCGCCAGGCATGGAGATGCAGGCAGGACAGGGGGAGCTCGGTTGCTGTGTGTCAGCTCTAGGGTCCCCGCGGGCCCCCACTTACCTCAGCAAGTCGCCAATTGGGTACAACACCCAAGCTCCCGGGGCAGGGCATCTGGCCTGTGGCCCAGGGTAGCATGGTGGCGGGGGAGGTTGGGCCTCGAGCTCCCTGCCTGACCGGCTTCTCTCCCACAGGTTTGAGCAGGCCTTTGTCAGCAGCCTCATCTACAACTGGGACGGCGAATACTTCTGGACCGCCCTGCAGGACCTGAACAGCACCGGCTCCTTCCGCTGGCTCAGTGGGGATGAGGTCATGTACACCCACTGGAACCGGGACCAGCCTGGTGAGCCCCTCCTCCGCGGCACTCAGTCAGCCCCCTCTTTGACGTTCCTTGGGGAAGCCAGGAGGCCATATGGGCCTGCCCCCCGCCGGGACCGAGTCCCAGGGCCTCCCAGTAAACCAATCATTGGTACAGTGTGGTAGAGTAGTTAGGAGCTCAGGGTCTGGGGCCAAACCGCCTGGCACATCTTTAAGCCTTAGTTTCCCATCTGTCAACGGAGGATAACGGTGCTTTCCTCATGGGGCTGATGTGAGGCTGAACTGGATGAACAGACGTGACGTGCTTAGAGTAGCGCGGGCGCTGGTGATCAGGATCATTGCCATTTCGCGTTCATTGTCTCTTGTAGCCTTTTCAGTGACCTGATGAGGCTGATGATAAAACAGCCTCAGAGAGGTTAAGCCACTTGCCTAAATCTCACAGGAGTAGGCGCAGAGCTAGGACCCTGCCTCCATGCCCTTCAGGTCCCTGCGGAGCCGGCCAAGCTGGTCACCAGTGTGGGGGCCGAGGCCGGGGTGGTGTCCTGTGGGGGACCTGGGGGAGGGCCGGACCACGAGTCCTCAGGCAGCGGGTCTCCTGCTCCCCCCCCCTCCAGGGTACAGCCGTGGGGGCTGCGTGGCCCTGGCCACGGGCAGCGCCATGGGGCTGTGGGAGGTGAAGAACTGCACCGCATTCCGGGCTCGCTACATCTGCCGGCAGAGCCTGGGCACGCCAGTGACGCCCGAACTGCCTGGGCCGGACCCCACGCCCAGCCTCACCGGCTCCTGTCCCCAGGGCTGGGGGTCGGACCCCAAACTCCGCCACTGCTATAAGGTAGGCAGCCTGCTGGCGTGGGAGGGGGGAAGAGGAACAAGAGCAAAGAAACAGCTCACAGGCAGGTCACTGCCGGGGTCGAGGGCAGCCCCAGTGGGGCCCAGCCACAGTCCGGGCAACTGGGCCCCAGAGACACTGCTTCCCCACAGCAGACTGCAGATAGAGGTAAGTTCTGATGACACTCTTGCCAGTGGAATCTCAGGTCTGGTACATCGTAGGTGCTCACTGAACAGGAGGAATTGAAAAAAACAAACAAACATAGAGATAATCAGTTTCAGAGGTTCCCAAATGTTGGGGCTGGGCTGGCTGCTTTTCAAAATCACCTGGGCAGCTTGATAAAAATAAATTCCAGGCTGCCATTTTGGGGACTGGGATTCACTAGGTTGGGGCAGGACCCAGTTCTCTGATTTTTAAACTCTGCCGGGTCTGGGAGCCACTAACGTAGTCCAGGGTCTTTTATGACATGAGGAAACTGAGTCCAGGGAGGGGAAGGGACTTGCCCACAGCAAACTGTGGCTCCCCTGGGAGGAGAGCCCAGGTCTTGGGCTGGTTCGGGGGTCTGGGCAGGGGGTGTTCTCTAGGAGCTGGCTCCCCTCCCCTGGGGCTCATTCTCTGATGAGCAGGATTGTCTTAGCTAGCCTGCACCCCTGTCCTGTGAGGCCCCAGCCCTCCTCCCTACTGCTGTCATGGGAGGGCAGGTGGACCAGTAGGGACAGCTTAGACACCTGGACTTTGTTCCTGTAGGTGTTCAGCTCAGAGCGGCTGCAGGACAAGAAGACCTGGGTGCAGGCCCAGGGGGCCTGCCAAGAGTTGGGGGCCCAGCTGCTGAGCCTGGCCAGCTATGAGGAGGAACATTTTGTGGCCAACATGCTCAACAAGATCTTCGGGTACTGAGCCTGGGGCAGTGGCCTGCATGCACCTGTGTGGGCTCTTGGTTTTGCTGGGCACAGGGCAGGGGGCAAGGTGAAGGTGCCCCCAAGGAGGCCTGTCTGAGGGCTCAGAATGACCTGTGTATCCGCAGCGAATGCCAGGACCCTCCTGTCCTCCCTCAGGGAGCCCTGGTCTCCCCGGTTGCTCACCGGTGTCAGGGAACCAGCAGTGCCCCCCTCAGACTCACGGCCTTTTACAAAAGTAACTGCCCTCCCCATGCCTCCTCCATGGCAAAATCTGATCCAAGTCGAGCGCCCCTTGCCCCCAACACCATTCCCATAACAGCCCACTCTCCTCAACAAACAGCCTTTCCTGAGAGACAGGAGGAGAAAAGCTACAAAAATGAGCATCTGCCCCTGAGGGTCCCTCCAGGACCCCATGTCTGTCCTGTGGGCCTCCTATGACACCCAGCACCTATAATCCCTTAGCACTGGAAAAAACCCGAGTGGATCCAGGCTTCCCGAGATCTTAATTCCCAGGGACGTGTCTTTCCAGCAAACATCAAGATTACATTATTTGACTAGTAATTGTACCTCTCATCGATGGCCTCTCACCATGTCTCGGGTACTGCACTAAACACTGAATCCTCATTGGGTCTCTTCTTCAGCCCTAGGAAGTAGACATTATCATGGACCGATGCGGGCTGATAGAGAGGTTGGGTTATTTGCCCGCGGTCAGGGAGCCGCTCCACGGGCGAACCCGCGCTGGAATCTGCTGCTATCTGATTCCAGAGCCCCAGGTCTATGCTCCATCTCCATCGACTTACTAAACTCCCTGAAGTGAAAACCTAGTCTTGCTGGCAGGGCAAACCCCACTCATAGGGAAGCCAGGGAAGGGAGCCAGGCCACCCACCCCCAGTGAGCTGGGCGCCTGGTCCAGCTAGGTCAGTTCTCTCTGGGGAGAGAACTTTTTAAAGGTGGCCCCAACAGTGTATTGCCGGTGAGTGTGAAGCCCAGATGGAGAGGCCCCAGGCCCTTGGGACTGCCCAGGTCACCCGCACCTGCTCCTCTCATCCCCATCTCTTCTGTCCCCACCCCCGCGTTGTGCTGAAGTGAATCAGAGCCCGAGATCCACGAGCAGAACTGGTTCTGGATCGGCCTGAACCGTCGAAACCCGGGAGCGGGGCAGAGCTGGCGCTGGAGCGACGGCCTTGGGGTGAGCCGGCCTAGAGGGGGCGGGTCAGGAGGTGGGCGGGGCCCGGGTAGGCGCGGCTTGGGGTGGGCGTGGTCCTTCGAGGGCGGGACAGAGCCTGGCGGTGGGCGAGGTATAGCCGAGTTACAGGGTCTTTGGCCAGAGCCCGCAGGTTAAGAAAAGGGGGGCGGGGCGTCCAGCCCGGGTTGGGGGTTCGCAGCTCAGGCCCGGCCTTTTGTACATCTGTTCTGGGGACGCGGAGGCCTGCGCCTCGTGCCTGACAACCTTCTCCCACTCCGACCTCCAGTTCTCTTACCACAATTTCGACCGGAGCCGGCACGACGACGACGACATCCGTGGCTGTGCAGTGCTTGACCTGGCCTCGCTGCAGTGGGTGGCCATGCAGTGCGAGACGCAGCTGGACTGGATCTGCAAGATCCCTCGAGGTTGGGTGGGATGGTGCTGGGAAACGGGGAAGGGGACGAAGGGCGGCGGGGCCCGGAATCCAGGGGAGGGTCTCCTTCCCTGCAGCGTCTCTGTCCCTGTTGTCCCTGTAGGCAGAGACGTGCGGGAGCCCGACGTCAGCCCACAAGGTAAGGCCCCCCCCCCCC